>NC_136264.1:71596504-71739004 GCF_964187855.1 Myxine glutinosa | reverse complement strand
ACATACACACATCTTCATACATATAGTGACCTATTCACCGAACATAAAATATAACTACCTCTGTACCATGATAGAAAGCTGGATGTTCGGTGATCATCAGTTTCCATACACGTTCAAATAAAAGAGTTATACCAAGTCATATATAAACTGAAATATTAACTATTCTCATAAAAGGGTCGTTTACAAGTCTGTGGAATGAATCTGTTAATCTTAAGAGTCGTCTACTGTATCATGACTTGTTGAGGGTTCTTTCGGGCTGCTTTGATGGACCTGGTTTTGATGCATCAGAATAAGAGGAAGTGGTGGATAATTGCTATCTGAGTTGATGGGAGGAAGCAACAAAGGTTTTTTGGGAGGACTGAATTTGCCCATGTCTTTCCATCCTGGTCGCCTGCGAGTAAAATCAGAAATCCATGTAAGACTTAAAAACTTGTTATGAACAACAATGATCTAATTTGAGAATAGGTCTTGCTGTTGCTTAATCACCACTTTATTTTTATTTCGAGGACTGAGAGAGCAGAAGGAGAAATATCAGAGCATAGACAGTTGAAAACCGAGACAACATCATCCTGACTGCAAGGCAGGAGTAACAGAACCCAGTAAACATATCCGTACACTCATTATATCAATCCCAAATGTTGTTGAGACAGTTCTCAAGGCAAAAGGGGGTCACACATGCTATTGATTATATATAAAGACTGATTTGATTTTTCCCGATTATAATAAGTCACTCTATCCTGAAGAGTTCATGGGAATCCTGAGAAAGTGCTTTTGATTTCACATTATAATGATTTCCTTTGTTATCATATCTAATTTAATATATTTGTTATTGGACTCAGACTTTTGTACCCAATAATCTAGCCTGGTGTTGGCTTAGCGGTTAGGGTACCGGCTTGGGATCCTAGGATCCTGGGTTCAAATCCAGGTCGATCGCTGAATTAACGCCAGAGGGGTTCACTCAGCCTGTCATCCTTCCGAGGTCGGCAAATTGAGTACCAGTTCAAATTCCGTGTTTGTCGCAAAAGGTGACGAGAACAGGGTTGGCGGCAGGAAGGGCATCCGGCCATAAAACAACGCTTCAAAAAGGGGACCACGGTGCCCGAAAAAGGCCAACCCCTGCTCTGCAGGGAAAAATGGCGTCTAAAGGTGGTTCTGTAAATTCAATAATCGTTATGCCCTCCTTTTGCCTGGAAAAGTGCCTCAGCCCTTTTTGGCGTCGTTTCAATTACAGTATTCATTTATGGATTATGGTTGAGTCCGTTTTCCCCCAAAAACTTTTGGAATGCACCACAGAGCAGAATTGGACTGCTGACATAAATTTTAGCTCTCTTAAATGCATTTCCCATTCATTTATCCTGTTCAAACCACGTTTCAGTCAATAACAATGGGCTGACAGGATGGATGGCCTTGAGGTACGCACACGAAGCTCTAAGCTGGCTAGCCTGGGTTTGGATCCTGACCCAGCTATAAACTGTCATCACAGGCACTGCCCTCTGCTGGTTAGGGCAGTAATTTGGAATTTGGCCCATGTGCCGGAAAAGCTCGCCTCCTCTTCGCGAAGGACACCATGGCATCAACTTTCCTTCATAATTTTCCCCCTGCATAAGCCTTGACCTTAATTTGAATAAAAAAGGAAGAAGTGGTTAATGATAACAAACTTTACAGGCAGAGGGTCAAATGTGAGGTGTTCCATAGGAAGAGAAAAATGCTGTGTTTTTCATTCAATATCAACATCGATAGTTTGGCATGAAACATGTGGGGTCTTTGCATTATCCTATTATTTTGCATTCATACGTTTCCACAGAATAATACATACATGGTTCTGGGCCGTTGCTGAAGTGGCTTTGCTTGAACAAGTACAAGTTCTTTCAAATCATTTTGAATATCTCTCGCTGTACGAATTGCCTGAATAGAAATGGAAAACATTGTCAGAAAACTCGGTGAACTCGACTCCAAAATCCCATTGACGGTTTGAAATATCCTTGAAGAACATACTACTTTGGTCAAACAAGATCCTTAAGAACAGAATACTTTGGTCAAACATGATACTTAAGAACGGACTACTTTGGTGAAACATGATCTTTAAGAACGGACTCCTTTAGTCAAACATGATACTTAAGAACAGACTACTTTAGTCAAACATGATACTTAAGAACAGAATACTTTGGTCAAACATGATACTTAAGAATGGACTACTTTAGTCAAACATGATACTTAAGAACAGACTACTTTAGTCAAACATGATACTTAAGAACAGACTACTTTATTCAAACATGATACTTAAGAACAGAATACTTTGGTCAAACAAGATCCTTAAGAACAGACTACTTTGGTCAAACATGATACTTAAGAACAGAATACTTTGGTCAAACAAGATCCTTAAGAACAGACTACTTTGGTCAAACATGATACTTAAGAACAGACTAGGTGAAAATGGCAGAGGGAGGATGTGCAAGAGCAGTGGAGTAGGTTTCTTGGACACGTCAGCTGTTGCCGTCCGGTCCAGGAGCAGAGTCGAGGGTTGAAGGAACCTTCTCCACCTTCTCAGCTGCATAAGACACAGAGTTCAGGAGCAGTTGGGTATGACACGGAATGATAGAAACCGAGAGTGGGGTGTTGTGGGGGGACAACATTTGGAAGGAAACACTGGATTGAGGCATTCAGCCTTTTCACGAGCAGAGTTGGCTGTGGTGCCATTTGAATAGAGGGAAAGGATGGAAGGGGAGCATACAGCAGACTGCACAAGGCACCACCAGGTTTTAGAGGAGGAAGACAAGTTTGAAAATTCAATCTTGAGGTTGGGCAGATGTAGTTTTCTGGCTATCTGAAAGTGGACACACACCTGTGTACTTTTTGGAATGCATGGAGATTTCCTTCCATCGGAATTGCCTTCCAGGAAGAGAAGGCAAGTGGATTCAGAGCAACTGCCTCAGTACAAGATTCAGTGTACCATGGGCAGGAAGTAGGGTAGGATCAATTAAGACGAGATGGGATGAATCTGTGCATGAGAGAGAGCAGGTTTCTGTGGAAGAATTTCCAGGCTGAGTTAACATCAGGATCAGTAGATGTGAGAGACCAGTCCTGGTGAGAGATGGCTGCTTGCAGTCCCTGTCAATCTGCTTAAGTGAAATGCCAGACTCGCCAGCTCTCTGAAAATAGGCAGAGAGATGTTGACATTCAGAAGCTTATGATCAGATGAACCAATTGAAACAGAAGAAGCTCTCACTTAATCAAGAAGATGGGGATTAATTATGATGGGGTGGAAAATCAAAAGTGTGGGGCGGGTGGGGGAGGGAGAGGGGGAGGGGGGGAGAGGAGGAAGGAGATGGAAGTGCATGTGGGTTAATTATGAAAATCCTAGTCACCTTGGGTCATTGATTAGGTGATTTATTCCTACCCAATCTAAAGCATATCAGGCACAATAAATCACATCACTTTAAGGAAAACTATGAACATACACAGGTAAATGCAGTTATACACCAAAATGCCTTCCTTACCTGTGAGTGGTGAGATTGCACATCTGTGAAACAAAGTGATTGAGGAGATAGGTTCTTCATGGGTGGTTGTTCACCATGAGGCCTACTCCTCTGCTCTAGTCTAAATTCTGTGCCATGTGCCTCTGTAAAAAAAAAAAAAAAAAAAAAAAAAAAAAAGTTTACTTTTCATAAAATAAAAAGCAAAGCTGGCCTCCAGAGCCAGCCACAGACTGCACATCCTCAGTAGATCCAAGTCTTTCCTTGAAAAAATCAGAGCTATTCACAGTCTACAAAGCTTAGGTCCGTAACTCAATGCAGTACTGCTCTCCGCTCTGGGTTGGTGCTCCAGCATTCCATCAGCCTCTCCTGGATTCCGTGGAATCGGAAGCTCTCAAAATTTTTAGAATCTCCTGTGATGATGCCAAAACACAAGCTTTCATATTGCAGGCATGTCAGTGGTTTCTGGTTTTTTATTGGCTCTTCTCCAATATTGCTCCTTCTGCTCTCACACTCATCCGACCCTCCCGATCTAATCCAGGATGCACATGTTTTTCTGTTCTTCCCTCCTGATTAAACTTCCAAAATCCAAGATGTCTGCACACCTCAACTCTTTTTATTCCTCACTTCTCTGGTCTATGGAGCCATGTTCTGAGGCTGTTCTGTCTCATTCATTCCTCCAGAGTTCAAAGCAAGCAGCACACCACCATCTCTCATGTCAAATTATGTCCCACAATCTTTATTACCCTATTAACCTTTCCTTAACAAACCATCTCACTTGCTAGTTTCAGTGTTTCCTCTCCTCCTCCCTTTCCTTTTATGCTGTTCGTTTTCATCCCCTTTATGTTAGTTAGTTTAACCTTGCTCCTCCATGAGCTCTGGTCCTGTAAATAAATAAAAACAAGCGTTACGCCTAGGTCCCCCGTCGGTGAAGTGATGTGAGTTGACAAAGTGGAAGACGCAGAAAACATGCGATGATATGATATTTCGCTCACAAGGGTCAGACATACATGGAGGCGGCCATCTTGGATTTTGACGTGGCGACCCAATTTTCAATAGCGTTCTTCCTGATGCCTAGATACACCCACACACCAGATTAGAAGTTGGTACTTCGCTTATTTTTCAAGATATTCATCTCACAAGGTTCAGACATACATGGCATCAGACATACATGGCGGCGGCCATCTTGGATTGTGACGTGGGTTGCACCCACACATCAAATTTGAATGCGGTCCTTCGCTTATGCACGCACGCACGCCCGCACGCAAACACGCCCGCACGCACACACGGACGGACGGACGGACGGACGGACACACGGACGGAGGGGAAAACCATAGTCCCCCTTTCGCTCCGCTGTGCGACGGGGGACAATGAGAAAATAGAAATCAGTGTGAATGCATCAATGGATATACCTCAACCTGTGTCAGATGTCAACCACTATTTGATCTCAATTAACCTTTGAGTACGGGATTTTTTTTTGATAAAAATACCCCCGGTACGGGATTAATTTGGCATTACGGGAATGCAACCATGTACTGACAATCTATTTATAGGTATAGTCGATGACGTGAAGTAACGTCATCCGTACACAAAACTTTTTCGCAGGTTGCGGCACTGGACATCATCTGTACTAAAAGGGTTAAAGGGCACATCAAAAAATAAAGGGCACATCAAAAAACTGGATGGTATTCATAGAATACTTATCCTGCGCAGTCAACTTGGTGTGAGCCAAATCTTCTGTTTTTGAACGTTTTTTTTTCTTTCATCCAATATGGCTGCCAGACCACGTGAGCGACGACATCATAAAATTATATTCTCTAATATAATTGTTGCGAAGATCACGCTCAAGAAATTGCAAACTGATCAGACTAAGTGTTGTCTCTGTCAAATTATGACATCATACTTAAGGAACCAATGACGTCATTGTTAACAACACTTATTCCCAATGCAGACTTCTTTACAATGAGCCACGTTTCATTTTTTTTCCATGGAGTGGTTCCGGAGATGCAGAGGTGCAATGTTTTTCCAAGATGGCGTCTGTACCACGTGACCTATGACATCATAATTATCATTTTAAAAATTATCCAGGAGGCGACGCTCCTATGGTGAAAATTTCGTGTCCATCAGACCAACAGCTGCAGAGAACAAAAAATTCATACTGATTGGATGAAGCATTATACTTGTCGAATTACAACATTATAACGAAGACACCGATGACATCATCATTAACGTATCTTATTCACCATGGGGAGTTTTTTCCATGGAGCGGTTTCGGAGATATAGAGTTGCAATGCATTTCAATTTTTCCAAGATGGTGCATGTACCACGTGACCTATGACATCATAATAATTATTAAAATATTCTACCGGAGGAGGCGCTCCTGTGGTGAAACTTTCGTGTCCATCGGATTAACAGTTGCAGAGATTTTTTTTTTCGTACTGATCAGATCAAGCGATGTACTTGTCGAATTATGACGTCATAATAATAAAGGCACCGATGACATCATCGTTAACATATTGCTGCGGTTTTGAGATTGGCACATTGAAGTCAATAAATGTTAAAGGTTTGCCCCCCATAGTTAGTCACACAAGCAACATATAGGCCCATTTGTAGTATAGTTATGTCTTAGTATGTGTAAGAATAGGCCATTTCCCCTCTTAGTACCTGCGTTGTGTAAAGACAGGAGAATAGACCCTCCAATCATTTTGCTCCGACCTCCATTCTACCTCTATGGGCGCAATCCATCCCGCGTCCCATTTGGCTATCCACTAGTCAAGTTAACACGAGGCAGGGCCTCGAAAGGTGAAGGAGGGTTGAGCTCGGCGCGGCAGCAGTGGGGACGGTAAGAATGAACCAGCCAATCAGAGCTCGAGCGGAATGGCGTGAGAGGGCGTGGTGAAGAGCGTCTGGTGAGTTCCAGAGAGCTCGAAGGGCATGGCATATATAACCCGATGCGAAAAGCCCTCGGAAGGACTTGCAGAGAGGGAGCTTGATAACAGGACTCGTGGAGGGAAGGACTCGCAGAGGGAAGGACTTGAGAGTTATCGAGGGAGGTGCGCTGAAATGGTGCGGAATTTATGGGAGGATTCTAATGAGACGCGCTTGGAAAGGATCCTTCGCACTGTATGAACTTTGTTACGTGGAATACGTGGGCGCAGACAGGGCGTTGATAACTCACGCGGTTCGGCCAAAGCGAGTGAACGCGGCTGAGTAACCACCAGCCGCGCAAAGTCCGCCCTCTACAGTTCACTCCGAGATTACCCGCTTTGTTTGAGCGACACGATACGAGTCCCTGCCTTCGCCTACCTTCATCTTCGCGGAACGTGCCGCGTGCCGGGGACCGTGGAGAGTGAGACGGGGCCGATCCTGGACGACCAAGCCGGTGCGTTCGGCCTGAACAGCATCCTGCCCATCTGCAATCCCCGTGTGAGTGTGTGTGTCAGACGGGCCCGTTGTCCTGGGGTATTAAGTATGAGACTGTATAAGGATTGCTCTGTGTCTCTTCCTCCTGTGCTGTAAATACGTGCGTAATAATTAAACCAATTTGTTCTTCCTTTTCTTTCCAATTCGATCGCCTTTGTGATTTCTTCATTGACTAAGCGTGGTACGAATACGATCGCTCCAATCGGGTCTAGTAATTATAAATAGCGCGGATCACGTGTATGCAAACCGCTCGGCGTATCACCATCACACGTGGTTCGTGCGAGGCTTATTCCCTCGCTTCCAGGGCAGCGCTAGTACTTAGGTAACAGCGAATTTGGTCCCGAAACCCTATTTAGCGCTGTCCGGAAGGGACGTAATAGGTCTCGGGTCGCGCCAGGTCAGTAAAGACAAGGGGATTAATCCCCCCTTGGTAAGGGGAGAAGGCCGGCGACAGAGCCGCAACAATATCTTACTCCCCATGGGGAGTGCTTGACAATGAGCCACGTTTCAATTTTTTTCCATGGAGTGGTTTCGGAGATATAGAGATGTAATGTTTTTCCAAGATGGCACCCGTACCACGTGCCGTATGACGTCATAATTGTGAATAAAAAAATTATACAGGCAGTGGTGTTCCTATGGTAAAATTTTGTGTCAATCGGACCAACCGTTGCCAAGAAAATGAATTTTGAAAATGCAGACATGCACGCACGTACGCAACCGATCGCCTAAACCCTGCTTTTCGCTCCACGAGTGTCGGGTAATAAAGGTCACATCAAACAATAAAGGTCCCATGAGACAGCGTGACAGAAAAAAGAGAGACAAGTGGAAGAGACAACATCAGATACATCTAACTTGAGTTATGGGCTGCAAACTTTTTTTCAGAGGGTACATGACCTTTGATCTTTTGAACCCAATGAGTAGCAATTTCATCTTTCTATTATACTCCATACTTGTGCCAAATTCAAATCTTTCCAGAAGTTCACAAGTTATAGTGGTCACAAATATTTTCAATTGAATGCCGCATGGGCATACAATGGGGCTTAATTGATCCTATCAGCTGAATTTGGCTGATAAATGGAGCAGCGAAACTCGCATCTTCCACACAGTCTCAAACCAGACCAGGGGATGGTGGCAACATAATTGAGGGTTTGAGAATACGTTGTCTAGGTAATTCAGTCTAATTCTGACATCGAGTAATCAAAAACAAGGGCATGATCTCCAGTGCTGGCTGAATATCCAAAATGGTGGCATAAACAAATGTCACTTGATCCCATGTCATCAACTGCATAAGGTCTATTCCAGCCTTTTTTTCACAGTGCATGATTCAAATCGATTGAATATCTGCTTGTTCTGCAGAGTTTGTCAAAAGTTGCTCACCCTTTGTCATTTTTGCTCATTCATCATCATCAACTTTAAATTTTATTAAAATGGAGGACTAAGGAACCAGAATTTAATTGAGGTGAGATGCTTACACAATGTCGAGTAACTCAATACCCAATTCCCCATCCTGCTTGGGAAATCCAAAGTCATGAAAATGTTCGTGTTGAATGAGGCGGAGCAATGAACAAAAAATGAAACTAAAACGGCACTCAGTAGAGCGCATACCTCCGCTAGGCCGAACAATTTATATTTTGTATCCACTGACAGGATGGATCTGGATTCGGATCTGAACCAAAATCTAATCGCGTGTTCTTGTCATCTAACCCAACTCATCCACCAAGTTTAGTCATACATAACTCGTCCACAACTTTTTAAAATATCATGTTATATAATCGCTTTTCACCCGATCTCTCAATGGTGAAGAATCACTTTAAAAATTAAATAATCCTCGTATCCGAATCCATATTTTGATCTTCATCAAAATCGAATCAATTCAGTCTTGTCACATACCCAATCTGTCCACCAAGTTTCGTTCAAATCCGTCCATAACTTTTTGAGATATCCTGCTATATATTGTTTTTAGTACAATCACTCAATGGGGAAGAATCACTTTAAAAATTATACTAGCTGGATCCGGATCTTCACCAAAATCTAATTATTTCGTCCTTGTCACATACACTACCTCTCTGCCAAAGTTCATCCGAATTCGTCCACAACTTTTTGAAATATCTTGTTCACAGACAGACAGACAAACAGACAGACAGGGGTGGAAATCATAACCTCTACCCACATTCGGTGGCGGAGGTAATGAAATTAATATTGATGGGTTATTAACCTAGGAATATGACAAAAAGCTGCTGTTTGCTTGAGAATGATGTGATTATCTTCCAGTCTCAATGGGCTATCAGAGAAATTCACAGAAGAAATGGGTTATAAAGACATCAGCATTTTGTCAACTTTTAGTCAATTTTGTCAACATTTTTAGCTCCTCAACACATACGAGGCTTTCATCCACAGCTCAATGGAATACTGTTCCACCCTCTGGGCCGGTGCTCCTGCCTCACACCTAGCTCGGCTTCACGCTGTTGAAACCAAAGCATTCAGAATCATTGGAATCTCCTGCGATGAAGCTAACTCTGAGGGCCTTTCACTCACTCACCGCAGGTAGGTTGGTGGTCTTTCTGTCTTCTACCGACTCCTCTCCAGCCTTGTTCCCCCAGCTCGCTCTGTGCTCTGTCCCCCAAATATTCCTACAGGTCGACACAAGATCTGCCTGCAACCCACTTATGGTTAAACTGCCAAAATCTAGGCTCTCTGCTCACCTTCACTCTTTCATTCCCCTTTTCTCCCACCTCTGGAACAAACTCCCCCACTCCCTTCAATCCCACTCCTCCCTCCAGGTCTTTAAAACAGCTGTTCACCACCATCTCTTATCTTCCCCCATCCAAAACCTTGATCTTTTCCACCCCCGCTCATTCACCCCAGATACACTTTTTTTGAAATTCCAACTTCTTTCCTGGAAGTCCTTGCAGTGTTCATAAGTTTTATACCTCTCCCACCTCCCCCCAAGCCCTCTCCCTCCCACAGTTCTCTCAATGTCCCTGCTCTCAAATGTTGTGTTTGTGTCCTTCTCCCTCTCTCCCCATCTTGTCTACCGCTCCCCTTATTTTGTGTTTTATGTGTCGGTTTGACTTTTTGTGTGATTAATGTTAGCTCTTTCACGAGCCTCGAACTTGTATCCAAAAAAAAAAAAAAAAAACTACTTCTATATATATAAAGTAGAGTTGGCCTCTGTGTCTGTATCCTGATCTATGTGTGATCTCTAAGATCTCGAGAACCCGTGGACGGATTTGCGAGCGGAAAGTACTGTTCGACTCGGGATGGTCCCAGGAATGTCACGGAGACATAAAAATTTAAAAAATTTCGGGTTTTAAAATTAGCGTATTACGCATAATTAGCACTAGCAGAAGAGAGAGGGATTCGAAGGGAGGGAGCGCAGCGCTTCTAGCGCTTCTGACTACAGCACACCTTAAAATTAAAAAAACTTCGGGTTTTAAAATTAGTGTGTTACGCGTAATTAGCGCTAGCAGAAGAGAGAGGGATTCGAAGGGAGGGAGCTGTATCCTGATCTATGTATCTACAATCTCTAAGATCTCGAGAACCCGTGGACGGATTTGCGAGCGGAAAGTACTGTTCGACTCGGGATGGTCCCAGGAATGTCACGGAGACATAAACATTTACAAAATTTCGGGTTTTAAAATTAGCGTATTATTAGCACTAGCAGAAGAGAGAGGGATTCGAAGGGAGGGAGCGCAGCGCTTCTAGCGCTTCTGACTACAGCACACCTTAAAATTAAAAAAACTTCGGGTTTTAAAATTAGTGTGTTACGCGTAATTAGCGCTAGCAGAAGAGGGAGGGAATCTAAGGGAGGGAGCGCAGTGCTCCCTCCAGCGCTTCTGTTAGCGTAATTAGCGTATTTCGGAACGTTAATTTTTCAACTTCATTATTCGGAATCAGTACGTCCCAGAGAACCTTCGTAACGTTACTTTTTCAACTTCATCCGATTGACATGGGACCAACGGCATGTGACAAAGAGTGAAACATACAGGCTACATTTATTTGACGACAATGAGTTCCGACTTCCGACCTCGGTGGGATGACAGGCTGAGTCAACCCCCCTGGTGTGAAGGGGGAGGAGGAGGGGAGGGGGAAGAGAAGGGGAGGGGAACGAGGGAAGGGAAGGGAGGTGGGAGGGGGGAGGGGGAGGGGGAGGGGGAGGGGGAGGGGGAGGGTGAGGGGAAGGGGGAGGGGAGGGGGGGGAGGGGAAAGGGGGGGGAGGGGGAGGGGAGGGGCCCTTCTTCCCCTGGGCACCCCCGCACCCTTCCCTCCCCCCTTCCCCTCCCCCCCTCCCCCCCTTCCCCCTCCCCCCCATTCCCCTCCCCTCCTCTTCCCCCTCCCCTCCTCCTCCCCCGCTTCCCCCTCCCCCCCTCCCCCCCGTTCCCCTCCCCCCTCCCCCCCGTTCCCCTCCCCTCCTCTTCCCCCTCCCCTCCTCCTCCCACTCCCGTGCAAAGCCGGGTACCTCTGCTAGTTCTTTATAAAGATCATATAGCATCCAGTATACTTGGAAAGAAAAAATAGGAGATGAGGGGGACAAAATAGTGACTACAGCCCCTTAAACTGATTTTGTTTCCTTGTATCATCATGTTTCTTAAAATTATTCATCTTACCTGTCATCAACGCTCTCATGAATACACCGAGTGTCTCGCCAAGACCCCCTCGTACTTCCAGCAAGCCTTGCCAAAGCTCATCAAATAGGATATCAATAACTTGCTGCTTGATGTGGACTGTTTGTGAATCAGGTATCAGGTTTCCATCAGGATGTGAATTGCAGGCTGCCTCTGCTCCTTCAGTCACGTGCTCTGAATCTTGCCACTGATAAGTATCACTGGAAAATAAGAGTACATTGCATGCATTGTACAAGGTAACCATTATTCCCAATATGTGGCATCACTACATTGATACGAAAAGCATCATTCTGCTGCTTTTGGGAGACATTAAATCGACTATTCTAGCTGCAATAGTATGTACCTCGGCACATGTGATGTGAATTGTATGGAACTGTCACTTTCAACCAAACTTCCAGGCTCACTGCTCACCTTCACTCATTCGTTCCTCTTTTTCTCACCTGTGGAACCAACTTCCACATCCTCTTCAAATTCATTCTCCCCTCCGGGTCTTCAAGACAGCTGTTCACCACCACCTCAGATTGTCCCCCGTTCAGACCCATGATCATTTTTACTTTTACCCTCGTTAATCCCTCCTCCTTCCAAATTTCCAGTTTTCCCTCCTGAGATTTCCTTCTGCATCCATCTTGTCCACCCCACCCCATGTGTCCTCTCCTGCCCCTCCCTCTCCACACCTATTGTTTGTCCAAGTCTGCCACTATCTTGGCCTTCAACTCTGCTGTTTGCATTTGGTCCCTCTCTCACTGTTCCTTTTGTCGTGTTACATCCTCATCCATTCAGTGTATTAATTATAGCCCTTCCACAAGCCTCGACTGAATATGAAATATGAATGATCGTTTTGAGGCCATTTTTCCCCGCTAAAGCAGGGGTTAGCCTTGTGGGCCCCATGACCTCATGGTTCCCTTTTTGAGGCAGTTTTTATGGCCGGATGCCCTTCCTGACGCCAACCCTTAGTCACCTCTTATGATGAGCAGGGATACGGTGTACCTATTCTAAACCGGGGTACACACCGGGATCATTCATCCCAGCAAGCTGGTATTCAATTTGCCGACCTCGGAAGGATGACAGTCTGAGTCAACCCCCCTGGTGTTAATTCAGCGATCGACCCGGATTCGAACTCAGGATCCTAGGATCCCAAGCCGGCACCCTAACCGCTAAGCCAACACCAGGGGTTACACCAACACCTCGACTATGCATACAAAAAAAAAAAAAAAAAGTAAAATGTGACTTTGAAGGAACTGCGCTCCAACGCGAGTCGAAAGAATTGACGCGACCAAAGACGGAATTCGTCCGAGTTGCTTTATTGAAACAAAACAGCTCAGGTATTCTGACAAGCCCGTTTTTCGGGCAACAATATATATACACATTTATGTCGGGAAGTTTGCCCGGCAAAAGCTATACCGGGCATGCCCGGGTATCAAGGGCGAGCCTTGGAAAGGCGAGTCTGGACCTGCCCGGGCGTGTTTCGCTGCGGCCTGGCAAGTCGAGGCTGGGCGTGCCCGGGCGCTCTGGGCGAGCACTGGAAAGGCGATAGCGGGCATGCCCGGACGCTCTGGGCGAGCCCTGGAAAGGCGATAGCGGGCATGCCCGGACGCTCTGGGCGAGCCCTGGAAAGGCGATAGCGGGCATGCCCGGACGCTCTGGGCGAGCCCTGGAAAGGCGATAGCGGGCATGCCCGGACGCTCTGGGCGAGCCCTGGAAAGGCGAGAGCGGGCATGCCCGGGAAAGACGAGACCGGGCGTGCCCGGGAGGTTCGGGCGTGCCCGGGAACAGTGAGTCCGGGCATGCCCGGGAGAGGCGCGTCTGGCCGTGTTCTGGCCGGTGCAAGGCGATTATGTACATCCAGCGGTAACCGCTACACATTGACCGGGTTGACAATTAAGCCGTGCTCGCTGAGGCGACCGGAGGTGGAGGAGGTGCTCGGCGCGGGACGTGCTGGCGACGAGGATGTCGTCCAGATAGACGAAAAGAAACGGCAGGTCGCGCAGCACGCCGTCCATCAAGCGCTGGAACGCCTGGGCCGCGTTCTTGAGGCCAAACGGCATCCGCAAAAATTCGAACAGGCCGAACGGCGTGATGACGGCCGTCTTCGGGACGTCGGCCGCCCGGACAGGTACCTGGTGGTAGCCCCGTATCAGGTCAATTTTCGAAAAGATGACCCGTCCCGCCAAACGGGCGGAAAAGTCCTGAATATGCGGGATCGGGTACCTGTCGGGGGTGGTAGCGTCATTGAGACGGCGGTAGTCGCCACACGGGCACCATCCACCCCCCGGCTTTGGCACGATGTGCAGTGGCGAGGCCCACGCGCTATCGGAGCGCCGCACGATGCCGAGGTGCTCCAACGCGTCGAATTCGGCCTTTGCCACGGCGAGCTTGGCTGGGTCGAGGCGGCGGGCCCTGGCGTAGACCGGCGGGCCCGTAGTGGGTATGTGGTGCTCGATCCCGTGCCGCACCGCGACGGCCGAAAACGTCGGCCGCGTGAGGGCCGGGAATTCCACGTGCAGGCGAGCGAACTCGTTCGTTGCCGGGAGGGCGCACGCCAGTTCGGTCGGCGCGGAGCTGCTCATTGTGCACGCCAGGGAGCTGAAGGTCTCGGCGTGGACAAGGCGACGTCGTTTGACGTCGACCAGCAGCCCGTGCGCGCAGAGGAAGTCAGCGCCCAGCAAAGCCACGGGGACGCTGGCGGTAACAAAAGTCCATTGAAAGCGCTGGCTGCCGAAGCAGAGGGTGACGACGCGTGGGCCGAAAGTGCGTATGGCCGAGCCATTAGCAGCGACCAAAGAGGGGCCGCAAACTGCGTCCAGCCTGTCCTGCTCGGAGGCAGGTATGACGCTCAGTTGGGCGCCGGTGTCGCACAGGAAACGCCGTCCAGACGCTTTGTCCCGAATAAACAGCAAGTTGCCCGAGTGGCCGGCGCTCTTGGCTGGGAATGAACGCTGGCCCGGCCGTTTCCCGACCTGCCGAAAGTGCACGGGGGCCGGCACGTCCGAGCCTTGTGTCCGAACCTGGCGTGGTAATAACACCACGCCCGGTCAGGTGGAGGCCCCGGCCGTCGTGTCGGAAGCGGGCGGTGCGGCGTGGCGGCCGCCAGTTGCACCGGCAGTTCGGCCTCCAACCGCGCAGGGCGCTCGGGCGTCGTGGGAGTTGTCTCGGACGGCGGCGGGCTCCAGGTAACCGCGCCGATGTGCTGGCCCGCCGAGGAGATCTTATCGGCTTCCCTGGCGAGGGCGCGGGAATCCGTGATCAACGTGCCAGCCAGGGCGAGGCGTACCGGGTTAGGCAGCTGACGGAGGAACAGCTCCCGGAACAGGAATGCCGGAGAGTGCTCGCCGAGCAACGAGAGCATATAGTCCATGCGCTCGGACGGGCGCGTGTCGCCGAGCTCGGGCAGGTCAAGCAGGCGCCGTGCGCGTGCTGCCGGTGAGAGGGCGAAAGCACCGAGGAGGAGCGTCTTCAGCGCGTCGTATTTGTCAGCAGCTGGCGGGTGCTGGAGGAGGCTCAAGGCGCGGGCCGCGGTGGCGGAACCGAGCGCCGCCACAACATGGTGGAAGCGGGTGTCGTCCGCGGTGATGCCTCGCAGGGCGAACTGGGAGTCCGCCTGGGCGAACCAAACAGCCACGTGAGCCTCCCAGAAGGTAGGCAGTTTAAGCGTCACTGCCGTATCCATGTTGGTAGGTCACCAATGAAGGAACTGCGCTCCAACGCGAGTCGAAAGAATTGACGCGACCAAAGACGGAATTCGTCCGAGTTGCTTTATTGAAACAAAACAGCTCAGGTATTCTGACAAGCCCGTTTTTCGGGCAACAATATATATACACATTTATGTCGGGAAGTTTGTCCGGCAAAAGCTATACCGGGCATGCCCGGGTATCAAGGGCGAGCCTTGGAAAGGCGAGTCTGGACCTGCCCGGGCGTGTTTGGCTGCGGCCTGGCAAGTCGAGGCTGGGCGTGCCCGGGCGCTCTGGGCGAGCACTGGAAAGGCGATAGCGGGCATGCCCGGACGCTCTGGGCGAGCCCTGGAAAGGCGATAGCGGGCATGCCCGGACGCTCTGGGCGAGCCCTGGAAAAGCGATAGCGGGCATGCCCGGACGCTCTGGGCGAGCCCTGGAAAGGCGATAGCGGGCATGCCCGGACGCTCTGGGCGAGCCCTGGAAAGGCGAGAGCGGGCATGCCCGGGAAAGACGAGACCGGGCGTGCCCGGGAGGTTCGGGCGTGCCCGGGAACAGTGAGTCCGGGCATGCCCGGGAGAGGCGCGTCTGGCCGTGTTCTGGCCGGTGCAAGGCGATTATGTACATCCAGCGGTAACCGCTACAACTTCAACAATATTTTGCAAAGAACAGTTAAATATCATGTTGTGGCGGACACAAAAGCCCACTGGCGTGGTGACATCATTCCACGCACCGAGTGGGCGGTGGCCACGCCCGAGGGGTAGGCGTGGCCTCATGATATACCCCGGGCGACCAGCCCGGAGGAGTTTAGTGTTACAGTGTAGTCTTACAATAAAGACGTTTATATGTTACCGCTTGTCCGCTTCCTCCTTGCTCACAAGCAGCGCGCGTAACGCCGCGCTTTACTGGTGACCCTCGACGTTGGATCTGCCGGAGCGATCCTTCCACACGCGACGCCATCGCCATGGCCGCCTTCGTCAAACTTCCGGAATTTTGGGAGGCTCAGGCCGAAGTCTGGTTCGTCCAGGCCGAAGCCCAATTTCAGCTTCGGCACCTCACCGGCGATGACACGCGCTACTGCCACGTCGTCGCCTCCCTCGGGCCCGGCACGGCCGCTCGAGTTGTGTCCGTCCTTCGCCACCCACCGGACGGCCACAAGTACGAGGCACTCAAGCGGCTACTCCTAGCCACGTTCAGCCTCACGGACGACGCACGGGCCGACCGCCTCCTGGATCTCCCCGAGCTCGGTGAGACGCGCCCGTCGGTCCGAATGGACCATATGCTGTCACTGTTGGGCGACGAAGCCCCCGGTTCGCTATTCCGGGCGCTTTTCCGTCGCCAACTTCCAGCGCAGGTTCGCCTCGCGTTGGCCGGGACCGGGCTAACGGAACCCCGAGCATTGGCGGCCGAGGCGGACAAGTACTTCGCCGCTTCGGATACGCGGGCGAGCGTTGGCGTGGCCGTCACGGCCTTCGACGCTGATGTTCCACAGCATCATCTTCTACAGCACGCTGATGTTCCACAGCATCATCTTCTACAGCACGCTGATGTTCCACAGCATCATCTTCTACAGCACGCTGATGTTCCACAGCATCATCTTCTACAGCACGCTGTGGTTAGGCAGCATGCTGATACGCACCTCGTGAACGCCGCCACGCCCCGCCCACCGCCGCGGCGAAAACCGCCACCGCGGGGAAACCCGTCGACTCCACCGGCCTGGCGGAGCCAGCCGCACTCCTCCAGCTCCACCACCTGGTGCTGGTTCCACGCCAAGTTCGGCCACGAAGCTCGGCGGTGTCATCCGCCGTGCTCCTTCAACGGGTCGGGAAACGCCCGGGCCGGCGCTCAATTATGGCGATGAGCGCCGGCCGTTCGAGCAGCCTGCTGTTCATAACGGACACCTTCTCCGGGCGCCGTTACCTGTGCGACACGGGAGCACAGGTGAGTGTCATTCCCGCCGGCACGTCAGACAAGCACGCCGCGGGTGGGGGCCCCGCGCTGCTTGCCGCGAACGGGACGCCCATCCGTACGTACGGAAAACGCTGCCTCTCTCTCTGCGGTTTGGAGGGCAGGTTTTCCGATGGAGGTTCGTCACCGCCGACGTGCCCATGGCACTGCTTGGCGCGGACTTCCTGTGCGCTAATGGGCTCCTGGTCGACGTCAAGCGCAGACGGCTTGTCCAGGCCGAGACGTTCAGCTCGCTCGCATGTGCGTTGCCCAGCTCAACGAGCGGCTTGCCAAGCGGCTTGCCGAACGATTCGGTTCCGGCCACGTTGGTCTGTACGCTTCCGGCAGCGGACGCATTCACCCGCCTCCTCGCCGGCTTCCCGGCCCTCACGCGGCCCACCTTCTCGGCGGGGGCCGTCAAGCACGGGGTGGCCCATCACATCCCCACCGTCGGGCCACCGGTCTACGCCCGGGCACGCCGCCTCGAGCCGACGAAGCTGGCGGTGGCAAAAGCGGGGTTCGCTACCCTGGAGCGACTCGGCATCGTTCGGCGCTCAGAGAGCGCTTGGGCGTCGCCGCTGCACATCGTGCCGAAGCCCGGCGGGGGATGGCGACCGTGCGGGGACTATCGCCGTCTCAATGACGCCACGACTCCCGACCGCTACCCCGTCCCCCACATTCAGGACTTTTCCGCCCGTTTGGCGGGCAGGTCCTTCTTCTCGAAGGTGGACCTCATACGCGGCTACCATCAGGTCCCCGTCAGGCCGGAGGACGTCCCGAAGACGGCGGTCATCACGCCATTCGGACTCTTCGAGTTCCTGCGCATGCCCTTCGGTCTGAAGAATGCGGCTCAGGCGTTCCAGCGACTGATGGACAGCGTCCTGCGCGACTTGGATTTTGTCTACGTCTACCTGGACGATATCCTCGTCGCCAGCGCGTCCCGCGAAGAGCACCTACGCCACCTCCGCACGCTCTTCGAACGCCTGGGCCAGCATGGCCTGATTGTGAACCCCGCAAAGTGCCGGTTCGGCGCCGCCACAATCGATTTTCTGGGGCACCGTGTCACCAGGCACGGCGCCGTCCCCCTGCCGGCCAAGGTGGAGGCGGTGAAGGGGTTTCCGCGCCCCCGCACGATCAGAGGGCTGCAGGAGTTCCTGGGCATGGTGAACTTTTACCATCGGTTCCTGCCCCGTATCGCCCAGCTCCTGCGCCCCCTGCACGAAGCTCTCCGAGGTAAGCCGGGCAAAGGCGACGTTACCTGGACCGAGCAGATGGACACGGCGTTCACGGGCGCGAAGCTCGCCTTGGCTAACGCCACCATGCTCGCGCACCCGGCGCCCGATGCACCGATCGCCCTCACCACCGATGCCTCGGACTACGCGGTGGGCGCGGTGCACGAGCAATGGGTGCGTGGAGCTTGGCAACCGCTGGCGTTCTTTAGCCGGCAGCTTCGCCCGCCCGAACGCCGTTACAGTACCTTCGACCGCGAGTTGCTCGGACTTCACTTGGCGGTCAGGCACTTCCGCCATCTGCTCGAGGGCCGGGCGTTCACTGCCTTCGTCGACCACAAGCCGCTGATCTTCGCGATGGGCAAGGTCACCGAGCCGTGGTCGGCCCGGCAGCAGCGTCACCTCTCGGCCGTGTCCGAGTACACGACGGACATCCAGCACGTCGCGGGGAAGGACAACCCGGTGGCGGATTGCCTTTCCCGGGCCGTCGCCCACGCAGTCCACCTCGGCATCGACTATGCCCGGATGGCAGCGGACCAGGCCGCTGACCCCGACGTCCAGGCCTTGCGGACCGCCGTCACGGGCCTCCGCGTCACCGAGGTGCCGTTCGACGGCGCGGGCGCGGCTCTCTTGTGCGACGTCTCCCTCGGGCGTCCTCGCCCCATTGTGCCCGCGGGCTGGCAGCGCCAGGTGTTTGACGCCATCCACGGCCTGTCCCACCCGGGCGCGAGGGTCTCCCAAAGGCTGATCGCCGACAAGTTCGTCTGGCATGGCCTCCGGAAGGCCGTCCGCGGCTGGGCCAGGACGTGCCTCGCGTGCCAGCGCGCCAAGGTGCACCGGCACACCCAGGCCCCGTTGGCCCCGTTCACGGTGCCGGAACGCCGGTTTGACCACGTCCACGTGGACCTGGTGGGACCTCTGCCCCCCTCGCGGGGTTTCACCTACGTCCTCACCATGGTGGACCGCACCACCCGGTGGCCGGAGGCCGTGCCCTTGGCGTCGACAACGGCGGCCGATGTCGCGCAGGCTTTCATCGCCACCTGGGTCGCCCGGTTCGGCGCCCCCTCAGACATCTCATCCGACCGCGGCCCCCAGTTCACCTCGGAGCTCTGGGGGGCGGTTGCGCAGGGGCTCGGGGTCCGGCTGCACCGAACCACGGCCTACCACCCCCAGGCTAACGGCCTGTGTGAGCGATTTCACCGCTCATTGAAGGCCGCGCTCCGGGCCACCCTCCGCGACGGCGGCTGGGTCGACAGGCTCCCCTGGGTCCTGCTGGGCCTCCGGACGGCGCCCAAGGAGGACCTGCGCGCATCCGCGGCGGAGTTGGTCTTCGGGCAACCGCTGCGGGTGCCGGGCGAGTTCCTCCCCGACTCCACGGCACCATGGTCCGCGGCACAGCAGCGCTCCGCTCTGCAAGAGACCGCCCAGAGGTTCGCCCCGGTGCCAACGGCATGCCACGGGCACCCACCGACGCACGTCGCCCCGGAGCTTCGCACGGCGGAGTACGTCTTCGTCCGCCACGATGCCCATCGGACACCACTGCGGCCCCCGTACGACGGGCCTTTCCGCGTGCTGGAGACCGGGGCGAAGCACTTCACCCTGGACATCGGCGGTACTCCTGACCGCGTTTCGGTAGACCGCCTCAAGCCGGCCCACCTCGATGTGGACCATCCACCGCCAGTGGCCCGACCCCCACGTCGGGGCCGCCCTCCTGCGGGCGGACCCCCGGCACCGCCCAGCCCCGCCGCCACGGCGCCCCCCCGGTCCTGCACCCATCCCAGGGGCAGCCAGGGGCATCCCACCTGGTATCCCTGCACCCCGGACGCCGCCGATCGCCAGGGGGCGCTTCGGCCGGGTCATTCGTCTGCCCCGCAAACTGGCCCTCCAGGTGCGCGGGAATTCTGGGGGGGCGCGTGTGGCGGACACAAAAGCCCACTGGCGTGGTGACATCATTCCACGCACCGAGTGGGCGGTGGCCACGCCCGAGGGGTAGGCGTGGCCTCATGATATACCCCGGGCGACCAGCCCGGAGGAGTTTAGTGTTACAGTGTAGTCTTACAATAAAGACGTTTATATGTTACCGCTTGTCCGCTTCCTCCTTGCTCACAAGCAGCGCGCGTAACGCCGCGCTTTAATGTGAACTTAATATTGACTAGCGGTGTGCTCCTTAAATATGTTACTTGATTAAGTACAGAGTCCGTAATACTGGGAGTAGCAACAACTTGCAATTACACTCCATTTTGTATCCATAGAGCGCGGCGCACCGAACCTGCGCCCATTGTGCGTGGAGCATAATGTGCCCATCAGGAAGATTATATTACTCAATGACTTTTTCCCGTTCCTCCAACGTGTCAGAATAAGCCTGCATGTGCTGTCCCTCGAATGGACGCCACACAGACAGGATTTATTTAACCTTAAAACATATCAGAGAAACCGTGGCAAAATGAAGTGTAAGGCACGACTTAAGGTTCACACTGATGAATGCCTAAGTGGAGGTGTACTGTACACAGCCAGTGAGTCGAAGAAACACACAGGTAGTGACAAAATGTAAAACATTTAAGAATTGGAAGAACGAAAGAGAAAGACAGAAATAGAGGCACACCATCCACGTCAGAAGCGTACACCATCAAGAGAGTGGAGAATTAGAAAAGATAACAATTGCGAGTGAGAAAAGAGAAAAAGCTTAAGATTGAGAGATTGTGTGCTCTGCCTTAAGACAGGTCTTTGGCTGCTTGGCAAGGGAGATACCAGGTGGTTTGCCATTGCCTTCCCAGAAGTTAGTTAAGCAGGAATTTATCATTTATGCAGCATGCAGATGTTAGCTCGCCTACTCTTGGTAAAGGACACTGTGAAATCTTTAACATCCACCAACTAATGATAGTAGATCAGGATTTATTTAGGGATCAGGATCAGGATCAGGATTTACTAATGATCCCGGTGTGTACCCCGGTTTAGAATAGGTACACCGTATCCCCGCGTATCGTAAGAGGCGACTAAGGGTTGGCGTCAGGAAGGGCATCCGGCCATAAAAACATTGCCTCAAACAGGGAACCATGATTGTCATGGGGCCCGCAAGGCTAACCCCCGCTCTGGCGGGGAAAATGGCCTTAAAACGATCATTCATTCATCTATCTATAATTCCAGTAATCTCTGTGTGTGTGTGTGTCTGTGTGTTTGTTTGTTTGTCTGTGACCGCTGTTTCTCGACAACCACGGGTCCGATATACTTGAAACTTGCCAGGTATATTGCTGGGGACCTGAGGATGTGCCTTTTCAAGGTTTCATATTAATCGGAGAAGTAGTTACCGAGCTATGGCGATTTATTTACCCGTACTCGCAAGCCGTTCGCTTTGGCTTTGCGAATGGACCAAACCATTTCATGTAAATAGAGGGGGGGTTCTACCGTACTCGCAAGCCGTTCGCTTTGGCTTTGCGAATGGACCAAACCATTTCATGTAAATAGAGGGGGGGGATTGTCACCGTACTCGCAAGCCGTTCGCTTTGGCTTTGCGAATGGACCAAACCATTTCATGTAAATAGAGGGGGGGGGGTTCTGTGGTCGTTACTGCCACGTGGTTTCAAAGTTTTTTTTTGTTGTTGTTGTTTGCACGCATGTTTTTTTGCACCCACGTACGGGCACGCCCTAGTTCAACTAATGATAGCAGACGGGACACCCGGCTTAACGTCCATCGAAAGGACAGAACACACACTGATGAACCCCCCCTGCTTGTGAAACACAAGGATGACAGTTTATAGCTGGGTCGGGATTCAAACTCCTCCACCAACCCACTTGAGAGGTCAATCCCCCCGCCGTTGGTCAATGATCAGAGGTCAGAGGTCAATCCCCCCCAAGTACACAGAGTAGTTGAGGGCTCCCACCTTTGTTCAGCTGGCTCAGAAGGTGATACGGTCATTGCTGACACAACAGAAGGTGGTGGTGAAGACTTGAGATTATCAGGTGATTTTTCAGTCAGCTGTTGGCCTCGGACGCTGTGAAAAAGATGGATGAAAGCAAACAGGAGTAATATATCTCTCTTTTATGAATCATGATATCTGGCATTGAGCTCCTGCACAGTAAATTCTCGACTGGGATTGAATATACTAGGGCATGCCCGTACTATATATATATCTAAAATTATATCCCCCCCCTCTATTTACATGAAATGGTTTGGTCCATTCGCAAAGCCAAAGCGAACGGCTTGCGAGTACGGTGACAATCCCCCCCTCTATTTACATGAAATGGTTTGGTCCATTCGCAAAGCCAAAGCGAACGGCTTGCGAGTACGGTGACAATCCCCCCCCCCTCTATTTACATGAAATGGTTTGGTCCATTCGCAAAGCCAAAGCGAACGGCTTGCGAGTACGGTAGAACCCCCCCTCTATTTACATGAAATGGTTTGGTCCATTCGCAAAGCCAAAGCGAACGGTTGGTAAATAAATCGCCATAGCTCGGTAACTACTTCTCCGATTAATATGAAACCTTGAAAAGGCACATCCTCAGGTCCCCAGCAATATACCTGGCAAGTTTCAAGTATATCGGACCCGTGGTTGTCGAGAAACAGCGGTCACAGACAAACACACACACACACACACACACACACACACACACACACACACACACACACACACACACACACACACACACACACACACACACACACACAGACACACACACACACAGAGATTACTGGAATTATAGATAGATGAATTTGCTGTCACTAATAAATCCATGCGTGTAATGCAGTTATATTATGCAGGGCAAGTGATTGGTTGAACAATTGGTGCATGACCTCTCCACGTGTGGTGCTCATAATGGTGCTGTAGACGGCTGCCCCTAAACAAGACTGCACTGTTATGGAGCAGGGAAGAGCCATGAGGTTTTTGCTTTGACGAACGTAAACACCAACATGTGCTAACTTACTCTGCGGTGATATCATCTATTGTAATTTGTTACACCATTGGACAAATGTGCACCATGCTGCCATGAAGTATTACTATTCCGTCCTGCACTGTGTATGCTGTATTGATCTGACCTGTTACTCCCGCGAGGGAGTAATGCATTCGATCGTGTCCGTGTGTGTGTTCGTGTGTTTGTGAACAAGATATATTGAAAAGTTCTGAACGGATTTGGATGAAAGTTGGTGGAATGATTGCCCTTGGGATAAGGAAGAATTGATTCGTTTTTGGTGAAGCTCAGGATATTATTCCGAATCCAGGAAGTTTTTGAAGGATTGTTTACCATTGGAAGATAGGGCTCATTTTAAAAAACATTTTCTTCTATATATTCTATATTTAACATTGTGATATGAATATAGTTTTCATATTTGCTGTAAATGTAGTTTAAACTCGTGGTTATGCGTTAGAGCGGTGTATTTTGTTAGCAGCGTCGTCTTCAAGGTTCTTTATTTATTTATTTATAATAAAGACATATTCCCTCATTTTAAAACCACCAAAGTGTGTAGTTTTCCCCGTTTCATAAAATGTATCGTTTGATACGTATAATGGAATAATAATGCTTTAAAACTGTTTTTTTTAAACCTCAGAAGAGATATCAACATTTACCTCAGCGACTGTCAATCGTGGTGTCAGTATTTGATGAACTTTATAAAGACTTAGGTGAGTTATAACTTATAAGTGTGACAAGCATGTGCACGGGATTCTTCCCAGAAGAATGAGTGGTCGCATTAGCTTGTACGACTTAAAATGAGCGAGTTTTGTTTTGACGTTTGGGCCAGTTTTACATGTTGTGTCCCAAAGGAATGAAACGCACGTTTTCCTGGCTTACAATTTTATTTGAAGTCACACATGCCTCAAAATACACTCACTTATATAGAATTGAACGCTGAATCCGAAAATGTAAGTGAAATTGCCTTGTTTTTTTTAAACATTATCTTCTATATATTCTAAATATATATCTGTGCAGTGTCTGTCTTGTGTTGTCACTGAACTACTCCCTCAAACTTTTGTGAAATCGTACTATTCCAACTTGACCCACGGCGGGAGTATGCGCTCTACTGAGTGGCGTACTAGTTCTGCATTAAATGCTAAAATATACCGCACTGTGTGTGCTTTGCTATGACCTGCACTAAACCACCTTTAGAGGCCATTTTTCCCCGCAAGCGGGGGTTGGCCTTTTTCGGGGACCGTGGTTGTTGTTGTTTTTTGGTCCCCTTTTTGAAGCAATGTTTTACGGCCGGATGCCCTTCCTGACGCCAACCCTTTTTGTCGCC
Source organism: Myxine glutinosa (assembly GCF_964187855.1). NCBI lineage: Eukaryota > Metazoa > Chordata > Myxini > Myxiniformes > Myxinidae > Myxine > Myxine glutinosa. The sequence continues at coordinate 71,714,410 of NC_136264.1, read as the reverse complement.
TTTTTACGACAACCAGGGCATTACCAGTGAACTGGTACTCAATTTGCCGACCTCGGAGGGATGACAGGCTGAGTCAACCCCCTGGCGTTAATTCAGCGATTGACCGGGATTCGAACCCAGGATCCTAGGTATCCTAAGCCCTCACCCTAGCCGCTTGCCCAACACCAGGGCTTATGACCTGCACTAACCTATGATATATTATATTTTCAGATGTTCTCACCCACCCTCATCATTCTCCTACACACAAAATACTGCCGACACTTTACATCCTCCACCTTCTTTCATTGAGATGCTTTTGCTATGTTGTAATGAATTAACTTCACCGATCTATCAAATAGCCATTCAGTCGGGTTATCAATCGGAGGTCATATACACATCATGTACACACAGTACAGAGGACCTTTAACCCCCACTTCCTTTCCTGTTCCATACATCTCCCTTTTCAGTCTTTCTCTTACCTCCAAGTCATATATCTACTTTTCTCATCCCTCCCTTTGCCGAGTGAATAACCCTCCATTTTCCACCTGTCATTCCTTACAGTTTTTCCCAATAATTTATTGATCAAACCTATCCTCCCCATATCCATCAGTGTACCCAATATATAATTGGCTTCAAAACAATTATTTTATGTTTACTCGGCAAAGCGAGCCAGTGAAATCAAAGTTACACCGTCCCCATCTTCCCAATGGTTCAATTGATCCCGTTAGACGGCCCGTTTCCTTTTCAAGTCCAACAGTGTGTCTTGGGCAGAAATTCCCCACTATAGAGTCGAGTTACCTCGGCCACCAAAGGTGGATGGAGGTTATGTTTTCACCCCTGTCTGTCTGTCTGTTTGTCCGTTTGTTTGTGAACAAAATATCTCAAACAGTTGTGGGCGGATTCGGACTAAATTTGGCAGAGATGTAGCGTATGTGACGAGGACGAAATTATTAGATTTTGGTGAAGATTCGAATCCGGATCCGGCCACTAGAATGTTTTAAGCGATTCTTCACCATTGGGAGATGGGGCCAAAAATAATACACAGCAGGATATCTCAAAAAGTTGTGGACGTTTCGGACGAAACTTGTTGGACATGTTGGATGTGTGACAAGAACGATTCGATTCGATTTTGGTGAAGATCTGAATATGGATTCCGATATGAGAGTTATTTAATTTTTAAAGTGATTCTTCACCAGTGGGAGATCGGGCCAAAAACGATACATAGCAGGATATCTCAAAAAGTTATGGATGGTTTCGGACGAAACTTGTTGGACCGGTTGTGTGTGTGACAAGGAAGAATCGATTCCATTTTGGTGAGGATCTGGATCCGGATCCAGCTAGTATAATTTTTTAAGTGATTCTTCACCATTGAGTGATATGGCCAACCAGGCGGAGGTTTGCTCTCTTCTGAGTGCCGTTCTAGTTATGTACTTTATTGCAGCTTGATGGAAATATGGTCTGAAAAACCAATCTATTTTTTACATCGAGCAACAACCGTCATTTTACGAGTCAAAACCTGAATAATCCACAAACGATGTTGGTCCAGCGATGTCCATCACTATCACTGCTCCAGTTAACGGTTGCCATTCCGGTAGTGTACCCACACAATCCATTACATCATAGTATGGCTGACTGTTTTTTGCTCCAGACTCTATAGTATGGCTGACTGTTTTTGACGGGAAGAGCAGAGTATGGATGGAAGATTACTTTTTAAGAATTATCTCACCAACTTTTGTTGAAAAAAAAAAGAATCAAGAACAGTGTGACCTTTTTGAGGAGGAAAGGGTGGGAGTCTTTTTTCATGTCAATGGCCTTTAAAATGCACCAGTAAACATAGTGCATGTATTTCTTCTTTCAAAATAATTATTTTTCAAAACAAAAAATACACGTTCAATGGTGCAAAAGATATCCCACAATGCACTGCATTTTTAAGAAGGAGGCACCCAAGAACGAAGGTTTGTCTTGTGGCGGTGCGAGAAATCTGGAGAAATAGAGCTTTCGCTTTGGTTCTTGTGGATAATACTCATCCCAAATTTTGAACAGATATTTCTGGGAAAAAGTGTGGCAAATACATGAGTAATTACAGAATTTGTAATGGAGGCTTTCTTTGATGAGTTTAGTCCCTGCTCCTTCTGTTCCAGTTGACATGGTACATGTTGTGCACACGCATATCAAAACATGTCAAATGGTCTTCAAAATGAAAATTTTTAGAACATTTTCACGTTCTAGTGACAAGTTGAATGGAATCGTCCTCCGTTAGTGAATGATGTGTATGTTTGTCGTATTGCCGACTACTATGGACCTTATGAGTATTATGGACCATCTGCTGATGTGCAAACCATTGTTCAACATCAACCTCCATTCATCAGCAAAATTTTATTTAAAAATAATAATAAACAAGGGGGAGGAGGGTGCAATTCCATGTAATGGCAAAGATGTTGACAGTTTCAAGAAATTCATGATGGAGTCGACATACCGGAGGTGAGGAAAATGGTCAGTCCACTGCATGCATTCTTTCCGCAGTTCATCTGACAAGTTTCCAGCTTTGCCTTCAAAAAGCTGTTCCTCGAGCTCGTCAAATAAACCGTGGACTCGCAGTGAGGCTGCTCTTTCAAATTCCTGTACAGACATATTGATAATAACATCACAATTTAACAAGAGTACACAGTCATCAATTGATGAAATATTAACTGCCAATATCTGAAGCTCATCTCTGATTAGTTAACTAACCACCAGAGGTTAACTAATCAATATTACACAAATAACTATGGATAGGTGACATTTATACAGGCAAAGTTGGCTTGTGAACAGCTTGAATGCTTTTAAAGAGATGACAAAATCTTGAAGCAAATTAATATTATGAAAGCCCATTTATGAGTGAAGACATGCCAATGTAAATCTTAAACAGCAATTTATTATGAATGACATTTCGATTTTGAGCAATGTCAACCTACTACAACCCCTCCCCTCTAACCCCCCCCCCCAAGCCGCCCTCCTCCCTCCCTCCCCACCACCCCGCTCCCCCACCTCTCCCCGCACGCCCCCCAAACCTACTCGTTTTCTCCTACATGGGGGGAGGGGGAGGGTAACACTTTTCTCCTACATGGTATGGTAAATTTCACTTATGGGTGTAACATTAGAGAAACAATGACAAGGATTAGCCAGTCATGACAATATGACATTCCCAAGTCTGTTTGCCTGTAACATGCACACCCACACACATGTTCTTTTGATTCACAGAACTCTACCTGAAAATGTTCATCTTTTGGATGCATTTTCAAAAAGGCATTATTAAAATACTAATGTTTACCGTTATTATTTCATTATTTGTTGTTATTATTATTATTATTATTATTATTATTTATTAGTTTACTAAAATACCATTATTAAAATACCAGCTCAAACAGTGCCATTTGCCACATGGACACATTTCGCCCCACCAATCACAACCAGGAGGCATCACCATTGTTTTAAGCCATCGGGAGTTCTACAAATACCATTGGACTAAAAATCCACTGGACTACCACAATGAAGCACATGTTGAGAGACAAACAACTTATTTATGAAGCTGCAAAATATTGAACAGAAATATCAACAAAATCTAACATTGTTACAGCCGTGGCTGTTCCGATTACCCAGTCCGAGTCCCATTGGTCGTGTCAAAACTTCCGCTCCCGCCAGGTGTTCCCGTGCTTGGTTGCCATGTTACAATACTTGTAGGGACCGTGGAATTAGCCTGAGGAAGCGCTGATAGATGCTTGCAACATTTCTAATCCAGCCACACAACCATTGGTGGCGAGCGTGGCCTGAAACCAGTTAGAGCTGGTTTTCCGAACGACACTGCAACCAACCTAAACGATCAAATGAGGTAACCAGAACTAGCAGAATCCAACCACGAGACCAGGTATATTTATTAACAAAGTAAATGGCAATGGAAAAGGATTCCATGAAGCAATTAGAACAATCTCAAAAACTAATACAAATTCATCAGTAATAACACCCGTTACGCATTACCGAGCTCTGGAGCACTGCCGTGACCCTGCAGGGTCTAACCACACCTCAATGAATGCCAGCTCACACACCAAGGGGCTAATACACACTCCTAGGCCGAGGGGGCTGCTTGGCTCTCTTAAAACCAGTTTGTTAACCAATTTATATCTCCCCCAGTGATTTCCCAAACACCAAAACGGTTTGGGGACACGAGAAGGCAGAAATTAGTATTCTTAAAGAAATAACAGTTTTATTAAAGACAGATGAGACAACACAAACGGAGAATCTTGGGACGAAAGGCAGACTGAAATGAATGAATAAATAATTAAATAAATACACATGACAATACAGATATAGAAATCTAAGGCACCACGAACATGCAATTTTTTTCCACATACGTCATACAATGGTTTGGGGGGGGGGGGGCATGGGAGGGCAGGCAAGGGCTTCAAGGATACAGGGATGTAAGCAGTCTTCACTTTTAGGTGTTGCACACGGGAAGATTATGGAAGGCACGAGTCAGCTCTTCTGCGATAGCTCACGTCGAGCTCATGCACCTCAATCTAGAGAGATCCCCAACTCGGCAGACTCGCTCGACTCCTTCTTCATTTCTTCACTGCCAGAGCTCATGTTTGACCCTTTTACTGTATTACCTCTAGTGCGGCCACACCCACAGCACTCGAGTGGCCCTCGCTCCTAACGCAGCTCTGCCAATCATGTGGCAGATTGTTGCCACCATAGTGAACTCACACTGGCAGGCTGGAATCACAGCACTCCTTAAACCATTAAGGGTCATGGGGAAGGTTTTATAGCCACACACAGGATGCCGACATGTCCAAATCCACACCTCTCCATACCTTACCCTGTTTTACAGAGAGGACACATATGAACTGCACTTTCCTATCGAATGTCAACTATACTGCCCCTCATGGCATACGTAAGAACAGAACAACCACTCTAATAGCTCGCTGGTTACAAAAAATGGTTCTAGCCTAAGGAAGTCACTTACGAACACACAAACCATGCCAAGTTAGCATACCAGCTAATTCGTACCCCCTCCAACATACCAATATTGAAACACACTGCCATGAATTGTTCCCCCTCCCTGAACTTTGCTGCCTTTGGTTTTGTTAAGGCCAGCAAGCCAACTCATACCATACCTGTTGTTAAACAAAATACCACGCATTTGTATTATTTAATTGGTTGCTCTACCTAGTTGATATTTCACATAATCTTAAATGGCAGCCAATGCTGAAAATGTGATACATACGTTGTGTCTCCAAGAGAATATTGAGCTCAGCTCAGTGGATGCACTACCGGAAGAGTCACTGTCATCACCATTAATGTGTAATGCCTTTCCTTGGTGATCTTCCTCCAGCATAGCAGGCTCCCTACCCCACACACAATTTTTGGAAACTGGTAAAGACTGCATGAAATGTGCAATGGAAAATCATTTAAACAACAATATGGAAAGTCTTAATTCACAATACTGTTTAAGTGGGATTGATTTAAAACACCAAGTTATTATTTCATTTGGCACACACATCATTTTTCACTTACCAAAATATTTAAAGGACAAAGCTGTGACAGCTAAACAAATTGGTAAATTATTTTTAAATGGCACTATTCATTACAGGCAGGTGAGCTGGTTGGTAATCACTTCAATAACAATCAACAACAGGATAGCTGCCATGGAATTATACAGAGGAGATCAGTCAAATAGATCAATTTCCCAACTTGGGTTTCTGCACTTGATCATGTTGGCTGCCAAATGCATTCATGTCCAACAATCCCCAGCTTCCATGGCTTATCCTTCACTCCATTTTTGACTGCTTTTATCATACACTCATTAAAGCACATTATATTTCACCTGAATATGCTTCAAAATAACTGCCCAGGTCTGGCAAATTACATCAGTGTAACCAAAGAAAAAGGTCAGAATGACAAACCAACCTGAAATCTGGTCATGCACTCAAAATTACACTACTCACTAAGTTAGGGATATTGTGGGAGTGAGTTTATTTTTTTTATAGGGGTTAGGGTTAGGGTATTGAAATCAGGAATGCTGTGTTTTTTCACACTCATTAATAACCATAGAATTAGGACCAACAACTTTTTTCAACATAATTAATACACAAAATTAACCACACCGAAGAACCTGCCAATATCCCTAACTTATTGTGAGTAGTGTATCTGTATATATTCAATATAATTCAAAATTATATATTCAATTATATACAGTCACGTGAAAAAGTAAGTACACCCCATGTAAAGTTTTGACTTTTTCAAAATATTTCAACATACAGCTATTTTATCTTGATTTCAACAATATTGACAGATAAAGGTGATAGAATATAACAAATATCATGAAACATTTACATTTTGTAGCCCATTGTATAATTTAAATAAACATAAATGCAAATTTCGCATGTGGAAAAAGTAAGTACACCCTTGTCTCTAATAGGTGGTATTGCCCCCTTTGGCAGAAACAACCTCAAGTAGGCCTTTCTTATAACTGTCTACCAGTCTCTGACATCGACTGGAATAACTTTTTGCCCACTCCTCCATGCAGAATTCTTTCAGCTGTGTGATGTTTGAGGGGTTTCTTGCATGCACAGCTCGTTTCAAATCCCCCCACAACATCTCGATGGGATATAGATCCGGGCTTTGACTTGGCCATTCCAGAACCCTCCATTTCTTTCTTTTCAGCCATTCCATGGTGGATTGACTGGTATGTTTAGGGTCATTGTCATGTTGCAAGGTCCACCTTCGGTTGAGTTTCAACTTTCCGACAGATGGCCTCACATTATCCTCAAGCACCCTCTGGTACAATGAAGAATTCATTGTGGATTCTATGATGGTGAGCTGCCCAGGTCCTGATGCAGCAAAGCTGCCCCAAACCATAATATTTCCACTACCATGCTTTACAGTTGGTATCAGGTTCTTGTGGTCAAATGCTGTCTTTGGTTTTCGCCAAACATGTCTTCTGGTACTGTGGCCAAATAGCTCTACCTTTGACTCATCTGTCCAGAGCACATTGTTCCAGAAGTGCTGGTCTTTGCCTAGGTGTTCATTGGCAAACTTTATTCTTGCTCTGATGTTCTTTCTGGACAGCAAAGGTTTCCTCCTGGCACACCTCCCATGTAGATCAAATTTGTGCAGCCTCTTTCTAATGGTAGACTCGTGCACTTTGACATCAACAGTGGCAAGAGCTACCTGTAGGTCACGTGATGACATTCTAGGGTTCTTAAAGACTTCTTTCAGCATCTTGCTGTCTGTTCTCGGGCTGAACTTCCTGGGGCGGCCTGGCCTGAACAAGTTGGCAGTTGTTTGGAATCTTCTCCACTTGTAGATGATCTTCCGGACAGTCGAATGATTGATTTCAAATTGTTTGGAGATATTTTGAAATCCCTTCTCAGACTCATAGGCATCTATAACCTTCTTTCTGAAGGCGTCAGTGAGCTCTTTTGATCTAGGCATGGTGACTCTGCACACTTCAACCACAAAGAGCAAACCAAACTAAATGTCTGAGGTTTAAATAAGACAGGTTCCTCCAAGATCCTCTCTAACGATATTCTAATCATTTGCACCTGAGCTGGTGCACCTGATTCTAATTTTAGGTATTTGAAGTAGTGATAAATGTAGGGGTGTACTTACTTTTTCCACATGTGAAATTTGCATTTATGTTTATTTAAATTATACAATGGACTACAAAATATAAATGTTTCATGATATTTGTTATATTATATCACCTTTATCTATCAATATTGTTGAAATGAAGATCAAATAGCTGTATGTTGAAATATGTTGAAAAAGTCAAAACTTTACATGGTGTGTACTTACTTTTTCACATGACTGTATATCCAATCAATTTAATCTTCAATGCACTTCTCCTTATGCACACATACATACGCATACATATACTTATGCTAACATTCGGGGTCTGCCTAGCAGGCACGTAAGACATCGGCCATGATAAAGCTCGCAGTGTTAGTGTGAGAAATCTGAGGATATCCCAGAGACTCAATAGCTCAGTGGGCTGTCACAGCGTAAGTGATGAGGTTCCTGGGTTCGAGTCCCGGGTTGAGTCAGAATTTTTTCACACGAGCCCCACGCAGGAATTTACTTCCTGTTTCTTAAATTTTTAGATGAGTTCATCTTCAATGCACTTGCATACACTTACATGCACATACATACACTCACATCCAGGGTCTGCCTTGCAGGCACGTAAGACATCGGCCATTATAAAGCTCGCAGTGTTAGTGTGAGAAATCTCTGAGGATATCCCGGAGACTCAATAGCTCAGTGGGCTGTCACCGCGTAAGTGATGAGGTTCCTGGGTTCAAGTCCCGGGTTGAGTCAGAATTTTCACACCAGCCCCACGCAGGAATTTACTTCCCGTTTCTTAAATATATATATATATATATATATCTTACTATAATTCACCAAATGTCCGTCCGTCTGTCTGTCTGTCTGTCTGTCCGTTCGAAGGTACCGTAAAAACTGCTGAACCGATCACAACGATATTTTGGGTGGATAATCCTGGGATCTCCAGGAGTAAAATAGGCTATTTAGTTTTCCAAATTTCAGCTTTAGTCTCCAGCATTCTCAGGTTTGGACTCCCGCATAACATTCGCGTTCGCATAACGTTCATTGTGACGATGTTTTCATTGTGACGGTGTTGTTTTCTCGGGTGCCGCACAAACGGCTGCACCCATCGCTGCACGACTGCACCGATCGAACTCGGTGACCTCGGACAAAGACCTTTTATAAGGACACGGGTTGAATCCCTGCTTGAGAGAATTCCAACCCCCTCGCTCCCCGCCATCACGGTCGTCTCTCCAACTTACAATCCCATGAGATATGCGGAAAGGACGACCCAAAACCAATATAAACATCATTAAACATCATTCGTATATAAACATCATTAAAAGTAAATAATGACTTCGGCCAAAGTTCAGACGACGTTTAATCTCTACACGAGAGAATTCCACATAGCTATTTGGGCGGTGAATACGCTAACAGATCGCTGTCTTCATCGATCTTGCCAAGGCCGTAACAGCTATCGGCTCAAAATCCTTTTAACTGTTGATTTGGTAGTTTTTACAATGAAGGAAACATTAACAATGTTGTTACAAGTTTATTTTGTGATTAATTTGTGATTGGAGATATGTTGTTTGGAATAAAAAAAGAGATGTCGAGTTCAAGTGAATGAGGACATGCCGTGATGGTTTCTACTTTCTGAACGTGAACTTCGCGGATTGCCATATGCAGATTAGCCACGGTCCCCCGATCAATATTTCTATACGTGAACATACCTGTTTGTTTGCGAATGGGTACGTTTTTCATGGAGGTTCTTCACGAACTTGCTGTCCATGTCTGACGTGCGACTGAAGGTGCTACAGGAATGTGGAATTTATTGGTTTCATGCTTTAGCATTCGCCGTATCTGCATTTCCTGTTTGCTTCTGGCCTACCACCCGTGCGTAGCACGGGTATCTCCCTCGTATAAATAATGACACAGCTGAAATAGGTTCATTACGAACCAATTACAAAGAAAAAGAGTTCCCTCTCATGCCTGCACATGAACTTTACTAATAATACTATTCATATGCAGCTGTGGATGCTGGTTGCATCATTGCTGGGAGCACAGCCATGTCGTTGATGCAGCGCCCCCTGTTCCCATCAAGCTGGTACTCATTTTGCTGACATCGGAAAGATGACAGGGTGAGTCAACCCATCTGGTGTTATTTAACGGCACGACAGGGGCTCAAACTCAAGACCCTAAGATCTTAAGCCAGCCAGCTTAACCATTAAGCCAACACCAGGCTTATGAACTTTACTGAGTGTACTCCACTTCCAAATGTAAATGATAAATAGGTCTCGTGTTGAGCACAGTCCTTCCTAAGCACTTGCAGTACAATAGTGTTGGCCGGTAGTCCAGCATCTCACCTAGCATTCCCAAGAATAATGAAATATAACTGTTGATAGCATGTCGGGATGAGTTGATAGCAGTCATGTCTTTTCAATGCAGTTTGTAGCTTAATGTCAATTCTGTCATTTGGCTCACATGTCAATATGTCACCTACATTCTTTGATTAGTTCTTGTCTAATTTTAGAAGTTCACGCTCCCTGCTGATCTCAATTTCTTTGTTCCCATTTCATTGTGCCTTTGCAAATGCTTGTTTAATCCTACCATTCCCTCTAATAATTCTTCCAGATTGCCGCTCACCACCACATGAAGTAAATCCAATACCTACATTATTTATCCTCCTCTTCATCTTCACCTTTGGCCATTTTTGCCTGTTCTCAACCTAATCATGTTTAGTTAATTCCCAACCTTGACTCTCTTTCATCCACCTGTCTCCCACCACTCCAATCTCAGTGTGTAAATCTTCCTGGAGCATTTTTATTATTTTCTTTCATGAGTATTTGTGTGGAATAAAACCCCTGGATGAAAATGGTGCATTTGTAATGCTTTATCAAATTTGACTTAAATTCTCCGCATACCTCCGCAAGGCTGAACGGTTTACGGTTTGCATCCCACTGATAGGCCGGATCTGCAACCTTACCTGAAACAAAATAGCAAAATCTAATCAATTTACCCTAGTCAAGATCCAACATGTCCACCAAGTTTCGTCCGAATCCTTCCATAACTTTTTGAGATATCCCGCTCACAGCCAGACAGACAAACAGGAGTGAAAACATAACCTCCATCCACCTTTGGTGGCAGAGGTAATAATGTGGACCAAAAGGTGATTTTTAGGTTTTTAGTGATTACATAATCATCAGATCAGCACAATCAGCACCAAGGTGGCACATCAAAAAATACCTGTTTGCCATTGTGGATTTATGCATATTATTGTCGAAGCATTTCAGTGATGGCACTTCCCATTCACCCATTGCTCCTGGAGGTGGAAGATGTTTGGGAGTATAACATTCTGGGCTCATCCTGCATAAACAAAAAACATACAGAACATAGCAAAAGTCTCAAACAATGTAATAACAGAAACCATTAACTGAAGCAACATACTCCTGCATCATATTTAATTTAATAGAAAACCCAACACAAAATGCAAAAGATTGTTGATGATTCCGACAAAGGCAGAACCAACCAGGAAGCAGATGATGATGATACCAGCATTTGCCGTGTTGGTTTCTCAATGAATGAAAATAAATCATCTTTAATTGTGGAAAAATCTGAAGAAGAATAAGGATGTTCGTCTTGTGGAGAGTCAGTATCAGATGTGCCTCCCACGAAAGGATGGAGACTCTTCATCCCTGTGTCTTCTTCCACAGGAGCACAGGAAGAATTGGTAACTCCATCAGGAAATCTATTTAGTGGGGTAGTGACCAAAAAATGCTGATGTGAGTCAGAAGATAAATTGGAAGATACACTCAAGGAAGTCGATGACATCGAGCTCAAACTTTCTGATGACTGCTCTGCTGGTGCCACGGCCCTTAGGCGTGAGGTAGCTGATGAACGCAGAAGCTTCAAAACATTATCAAAAAACCCAAAAGATGCAAAGTTCATTGTACAGTACGAGGTTGAGATGGCTGGCACTCTTTACAATCCGGCTAGTTGTTCCCACTGGCCTGCACGACCAAAGAGTACATTATGTAGTAGCACTGGGCAACACAAATGAATTCAGGAAAATAATAAAATTTGCATAATTAGCTCCCTTGTTATTTTGGGAGGCTACCCTGGAGATGATACAATGTGCAAGGATTGCAGGAATATAAAAACCGTGTACGAATGAAAAAGGACAGATATATTAAAAAGCCATATAACATTATTCCACATTCACCAGGAGTACACAAATGAGTACACTTATTGTTCATAGCAGCAAATGTCACAAAGCAAAGCAAATAGTAATGGAATATTATGTGGGATGTCAACAAGGTTTGCACAGTAAAGCAGATTTTATACAAAAAGAGAAAATACTATAAACCTTGATTGCATGACTTGAATTTCTGGTCATACACAGGATGGCAGGTTATTGCAGACATGGAAATATTTATTGGGAGTACGCGCATATCATCATGTGTACTCGTGCATGTGCAATGAAAATAATATGAATCAATCCAGGTAAAAAATAAACAATTTCAAGTAACCTCCTGGAATGACCATCTCAGAATTATAATTTTAGTATCATGGATGAAACCAACAGGACCTTGTTGAAGTATGCTAACTGCCATGGGAAGCAATGGGAAGCATAGAAATTCAAATCAAATCATAGAAAAAAAATCATTATTTTTGTCAATGATGCAATTTGTGATTTTCAGGCATTTATCGGATTTCCACCACTTAAGTGTGTGCAATGGCTTTAGAAAGCCTTGAAACATTTTTTTGTTAATAAAATATCATCTATCTTCTATCATCATCATCATCATCATCATCATCATCATCATACTAAGATACACAATTTGGTGTCTGCCTGTTTCTTTTTTTTGACCGCGGTACATTCGGTCGTTCCTCGTCCAATCGCAACCGATGACAGGAGGACAAAGGTTCACAGAATGGATATTGTTGCGACTTAATTTGCCCCACTCCACAAGGGAGTTTTCCCCAACAATGGGGTTGCATGTTGAAGTGTATATCCGCATTAAAATAGCTTAGCATGGCGTTTTTCCAAGGTGGCGTTTAATAACAAAAGTAATAACAACATTTATGATTATATATTTAAAATAGTACACAGTAATTTGAAATACTGTTGAGCAAAGTATGAAAAAGTGTATTCTAAAATATGTACCGAACAGAGGGAGGGAGAAGGGGAAAAAAACCTATATGGTAAAGGAGGTGATGACTCAATCCATCAGGAAAATAAGGTCAGAACCTGACAGTGAATTTAATTGCACGGGATATTCAAGATAACGGAATAAACGAATGCCAAATGACTTGGCAAAGTTGTAAAGACTATGAAGCAGTTCACGTGGAAAATATGTGTTCTATCCTCGGGGATTTTGAAAATATGTGAATAGTAACCTGAAAGTAAAGTCTGGAGTGAGTAGTATAGAGTACAATGGGAGAATTACAGAAATGGGTATAGAAAAAGCAAGATTTCTGAAATATTTGTTTTTGTTCAGTGGTGTATTTACCGACGAAGATCTTGAGAACCAGCCAAAGCATGTGAAACGTTCTGTGGGTTCAGATCTGAGTGAGGTACTAATTACAGAGGAGAGCATAAGGAAGCAACTTCAGAATATCCGGTGGATCAGATGGCCTACATCCGGATGGTTTGAGGGAAACGGCATAATGAATTGCATAATGAACATGATCTATTTTCTGATTATCAACATGGGTTTACCCTAGACAGATATTGTACATCTCAGCTACCCTGTATGCTTGAGGGTATGAAAGTCATGCTCGACAAAGAAGAACCAAGACAAAGAAGAACCAACACATCCTCCATTTGGACTTCAGCAAAGCGTTCCAATCTGTACCGCAAAGGATATTACCATATTTTTCTGTCTACAAGCCGATGTGGAATACAAATCGAATTGGCTCATTTTCTCATTTTTCTTTCCTTCATTCACAGATAAGTCGATGTGGAGTATAATATGAAGCTAGTTCCACTACGGTAGTTTGCAAAACTGTCAGTCAGAACTATAGAGGTGTTAATTCCTCTCTGACACTGTCACAATGCATCGTTGACTATGGTGTTTCCAGGGTCATCTTGCTATAATTCACCAAATGTCCATCCGTCTGTCCGGCGGTCTGTCTGTCTGTCCATCCGTTCGAAGGTACCGCAAAACCGGCTGAACCGATCGCAACGATATTTGAGGTGGGTAATCCTGGGATCCCCTAGAGTAAAATAGGCTATATTGTTTTTCCAATTTCAGCTTTGGCCTCCAGCATTTTCAGGTTTGGACTCCCGCATAACGTTATTTTCCCGGGTGCCGCACAAACAGCTGCACCGATCGCTGCACAGCTGCACCGATCGGACTCGGTGACCTCAGACAAAGACCTTTTATAAGGACATGGGTTGAATTCCTGCTTGAGAGAATGCCAAACCCCCTCCCGGCCATCTCTCCAACTCACAATCCCACAAGATATGCGGAAAGGACAACCCAAAACCAATTATCTTCTTTTTGTTTCATATATAAACATCATTAAAAGTAAATAATGACCTCGGCCAAAGTTCAAACGACATTTAATTTCTACATGAGAGAATTCCACGTAGCTATTTGGGCGGTGTATAAGCTAACAGATCGCTGTCTCCATCGATCTTGCCAAGGCCGTAACACCTATCGGCTCAAAATCCTTTTAACTGTTGACTTGGTAGTTTTTACAATGAAGGAAACACGTATCGGGAGTACATACGACATAGCGATTGTGAATATGACAGCTCTGAGGCATCTTTCACTTCGCATCACAGTGACGGCGAGCACCAACATGGTGGCTGTAAGATAAAAATCTGGCTTCAAGCCCCCTCACCACCCAAAGCCTTCAACCAGACATATTAACACGCTCCTTCCCCTTCATTCCCGTTCTTCAAAGCAAAGTGGTAAAAATTGTTGTATCGCCATTATATATTACTAGCAACGGTACCCGCCCCAAGGGCGGGGCTTCAATTGGGAGGCCGATTTATATAAACATCTGTTAAATATCACATGCAAATCATCAAAATCTAAACAGTATTTTTAGAATTTCAATTAAAAAAAACCACATCACTGTTCATGTCGATAAATATTATTCTATCGCGTTTCAAATCGTGATATCAACTGTACGCTTTTCTTTAGGAAAAAAAATGGAATGATTTTGTACCTCTTCTTCAGCTCAGAACTTCAGGATAGATGCCATTGCTGATAAAACTTCCTTTTCTCTCTTTGAAGTTCTTGGCAAACATTTTTATATTGTCACTGCTGCCAACGCGACGCCATGGCATTATTCATTACATTCATTCATTAAATGATCATTAAACATTATTCTTACGCTCATTAAACGTTCATTAAACATTAAACGTTCATTAAGCATTTAACGTTCATTAAACGATTACAAAAACAAAAACGAAAAACATTACGAAATTACGTTCACACCGTCACATCAAACACGACCGTGAACACAAACATCGTCACAACATCGTCACAATGAAAACATCGTCACAAACGTTACGTTACGTAATTCAAACCGTGAACACATGGAATATTGGAGAGTCCATTGCCCAAACGATTTGTCTACAAATACTGTTTAGATTTTGATGATTTGCGTGTGACATGATTTAACGGATGTTTATATAAATTGTTTAAAATAAAAAAAGCCTTCACTTTCTGATATTTTACCTTTTCATTTGGGCCTCCCAATTGATGCCCCACCCGTAGAGCAGGTACCGTTGCTAGTGGATATTAATGAGCTGTTTTGTACATATTGTTATGTTTGTATTGGGTAGACAATGATTACCTGAGAAGCAGGTAGAGTGTATAGATTAGCATGCTCCCTTATTGGCGTGAAGAAGAAGAACCACCATGTAATAAGTAGGGAATTTGTTTAGCCCGGATATCGTGTAGGGTGCATCTTCGTCTCCATTATGAGGAGTGGGGTATGTTAATTAGCTCAGGGATTATGGGTAATTTATCCCTTGTATGTCGTTACCTCTGTAATTCATTTCCTATGTCCCTTTTGGCACCACACCATAGACACCAGCCAAAATCGCCCATTAAACAGCTCACTAATAATAAAACCTACCGTAAGCCAGGACATTGAGCGCTGCCGCTGATGACATTGATTTTGGAAGCGCACAGGACTGGCGGGTCGAGGGCCACACCCAGAAGTGCAGTGATTGGTCGGGGTTTTGATTGGCACAAGGCCGGGGTAAGATGGGACTTGCTGATAGGAGCAGGGAAGGACTGGTAGGGAGCAACTGGCTGATAGGGTCGGGACGGAGACGTGTTGAGATGACGTGAGCACCAGAGCAACAAAAGACTGTTGTTCTCTTACGCGTGGGGAGTTCAGAACACTCTGACTGATATTGGTTGCTCTTACGCATTCTCGCCCTGAACCTCGTATGAACGGTGGAATTTTGTCTCTGGTTCAAGGAAGCTCATCGCGGACCGGCCGTGTTCCGAGATCTTGCTGGTGGTCATGCAGAGGCAGAGCCACGGACCGAGGGCTGCAGTTTAGCGCACGAGGACTACGAAGACGACAAAGACAGGCACGGCTGGAGGAGCGAGCTGCACGCCTGCTCATTTGCTTCGCACGGGAGTCCTACGTCACGCCCACGGGCGAGGCCTAGTGAACGAGGGCGTACTGAGGCCTAGCAGCGCGGGAGCGAGCGGATTTCCCGCCAACACTAGAGCCGCGTTCAGACTGCGCGCTCGGGGCCTGGACGAGTCCTGACGAGACGCACCGGTCGAGTGAGCTAAGTGCAATTAAATTACACCTTTTATTTTTACATCATTATATTTCCCTTTGTCCGTGTTTGGGTCTGGTGTGGAGGGTCCTTCAAGTTAGGAATTTAGTTTATCGTGAGTTTCTTTGTACCGGCATTAATTTTAATAAACCTGTTATTTTTGTACATTTTAAATCCGTTTTCGTCGAGTGGAAGCCGTTCAGTTAAGGCTCCGGTTTCTTCCCCTCCCTCTTGCTTCCCCATGCGTATTCTCCACCATTTGAACAGAACGCCTTGGAGTAACAGCTCATTTGGTCATCCGTGCTACCCTAAGGTGTTCACCAAGGGTAGTCACGCGACAACTGGTGTCAGGAGTTTGGGATTCGGACTCGACGGACATTTTGTGTTTGAGGGTTGCGAGTTTGACACCCGCTGAGGGCGAAATTGCGCTCAGCTTTTGGAATCCCAAATTTTTTTTAATGATTGTCTTTCTGTCGTTGAGGGGAGGTAATTGTAGTACCGAGGTCCAACTTTTATAGTCGATTGGGGTGTACGAAGCAGAACATCGCGTTTTCAAAAAATTTAAATATATACGTATATTTTTTCTCCCGAGGTAAAAATACGCAAGCGGGAGTACTCCTTTCTCATCCTGGATGGTGGAAGCGAGTGAGATAGCCGAGCGGGTTGGGGAACATGGAGACTTTGGAAGTTAGCAGGAGACAGGGGGATTAGAGGTTAGGAGTGAAACCTCCCCGTCCCGAGTATTAGATAACCCTCCTCTCGTATGAGGGAGTCCGGAACAATGGGAATGGACCCCAACGCTTTCCAGGACATGTTTGCAGAATTAATGAATAAAATGGATGCCCAGAGCGAACAAATAAGGAGAGAAATGAAGGGAATGAATGAAAAAATGGATGCTCAGAGTGAGCGACTGGAAAACAAAATGGATACCCAAAGGAATGAATCAAGGGGAGATATAAAGGGAATGAGTGATCGGTTTGGAGGGACAAATTAAGGGAATGGAAAACAAAATTGATGGATTGAAGGGAGAATTGGAGGGGCAAATTTATGGATTGAAGGGGGAATTGAAGGAACAAATGGATGGGATGGAAAACAAATTTGATGAAATAGAGGGGAAAATTGAGGAAATAACACGACAACTGGGGACACAAATTGATAACATCCAGGGGTGTGTGCAAAATCAAATTATGGACAGACTGGGTGAATGTGAAGTCAAATTAGAGACTAAATTTGGGGAAATGGAAAAGTCCATGGGGGTAGAGGTTGAGCTTAAAAGGGAGGAATTGAATTTGAAAATAGAGGAGGGCATGACCCAGGCTATCCGAATGGGGGAAAAGTTGGGAGAGAATAGGGGCCACTAACACTAGAATTGATAAAGTAAATGAGGACCTGGAAGGCTATCGGGGCCGAGTGGATGCCAGAATGCGGCAACAAGTAGAGGAATGGGGACATTTCAAACAACAGGGGGGTGAATTGGCTGAGGAGGTAAAGGGGTTGGAAGCCCAAGTAATGGAGCAGGAGCGGGTGTTTATTAATAAAGGCCTGTGGGGTCTGCAATTGATGGGGGATAAGAGTAATGTTTGGACACAGCAGATGGACACCAGTGACAGTACCATCGAGGTGGAGACTGCTCGAGTCCAAGAGAGTCTGGGACATGAGGTGAGTCGGTCCATCGAATATCCCCAGGATGAGGTTAAGGTGACCAAGGGGACTCTCACCACGAACCACAATTGGGTACAAGAGGCTCCAAAATTGCATACCCAGTTGGGGGGGGGGGGGGGGGGGGTTTGGCTCCAAGCTGGATTCGGATATGGAAGAGTCGGCAGATAGAGCCTCGAAAGAACTGGTCCCCATAGTACATTTGGAACAGCTGCAGGGAGGGGCAGAACAACCCGAGGAAGGGGTTGTTACCTGCATTGAGGTTATTGGACACACGAGGCCAAATTTTTTAAAAGGAAATTTAAAATGAAATTTAAATGGGAGATTAATTTGGCACAGCCTTGGAGGTAATTGGTCCCCAGACTGCGGAGTTTGGACCGGGAGAGGTCATTGGGGTCGGCCTCATGTAAAAGTTGCCCCTTTCAAAATTGGGGTATACCAGCCAGCTGGGGGGGGTCTGTGCTGGCGAAATTAGGATGTGGGGTCCGACCATGGGTGTCATGATACAGCCTGGGCCCCACGGGGGTTCTGGTGGAGTGTGGTGTCCCTTGTCCATTGGGGCGCCGACCGAGCGAGTGTCTCGGGCCAGCAAGGTCGCCGGAACCTGGTGGGGGTTAAGATCTCTGGGGGTCCGGGGTGGTTTCTCACAGGCACCTGGTATGGTGTATAATGAGTACCACTAGGGGGAGGTGTTGAGGACCGCGCTTTGGTGGCGGCACCACGGACGGCCAACATGGGCCTGATGTTGTGACCACCCGGGCATGCGGCCGAGCAGCCTTTCCCTGAGACTCTGGGACAGCCAGCATGTGCTGACCTGCCATGCTGTGCTGGTCTATGGACGCGGGTCAAACCGCATGGACAGGAATGGATATAGCCCACCGGACAACCATTGGGCCATCTGTGGAACGTGATGGTAAGAGCATGGTCTTCCACAGATGTTCCGTTATGATTTGTGGATTCTCGGCTTGGGAAGAGAGCCATGGGATTGATGATTGGGAATTTGTAATGAGCCGAGCATATGGGCCATGCTCGGCTGGCAGGTGTATGGAGAAGCACCCTTCTTTGGTGAAGGTAGTTGATTGTAAAAATAATTCGCATGGGTAATCTGAGGTTTAGATGCAAATTTAAGGGTGAATTTTTTTTGTGAGGCCATGGTGGACACTGCACAGTGGCACCACTATTGATCTAGGTGTGTTAGACCAAAGTGTTGGAGGCTGGGACAAAAATGTATAGAGTAGCAGGACACAGCCTTCAACTGGCGATGGCACCGATATTTGGGATGTGGGATTGTGGGGATGTAGTTGGGTAGTCTGGAGGTCAACGTGGTGGTGTGGGTGTCCGAGGTGTGTGGACAATGTCTTCTGGGATGTCTCCTGGGGAAGCATCGCTGTCGACTAGACTCTGGGCATGGTCAAGTGTGGGTGAGCACTGGGGGCTGCAGTTAAGTAGACTGGGGGATGTGAGAGGTGCAGGTGGACGTGATGTGGATGCCACGCACTGCGGCCGTTCCCCCCAGGTCCGAGGTTTTGGAACTGGTAGAGTTGGCAGAAGGTGCTCACCACATTGGCCAGCTGGGGCTAGTGCAGCCGTGTTCCTCACAGGGGGGCCGAAGGATGGATGGTGGGTCACACCCTTACAGACACTCATCGGCCATGTTGGCGTTTCGGCTGCTCAGCTTGTCCCGATGGCTCTTGCACGGTAGAGGGGCAGAGCTGTCGTAGCCAATGGTAGTAGTTTAGTAAAGGTCACCAGGGGAGGCGGATCCACATACTTGCCAGTACAGTGGGATAAAAGGAAATTTGGAAGAATTGGATTGGATACAGACACTCATTGAAGATTACAGACACTCATCGGCCATGTTGGCGTTTCGGCTGCTCAGCTTGTCCCGATGGCTCTTGCACGGTAGAGGGGCAGAGCTGTCGTAGCCAATGGTAGTAGTTTAGTAAAGGTCACCAGGGGAGGCGGATCCACATACTTGCCAGTACAGTGGGATAAAAGGAAATTTGGAAGAATTGGATTGGCCCCATGGGATAAATTATTGGATTCTGTAGGGTGGATGGCACTCCTGGACCCAACCAACCTGCAAATACCTGCACTTGAGGTAAGTGCCTTGTTGTTACTGTCCCAGGCTTCAGGACTTGCTTATTTAAATTGTGACATGAGAATTTGGAGTAGGGGGCGGGTGAGAGTGATGGCATGGCCGGTGAGGGGATTGGATTGGTGTGTGAGCCACAAAGTGTCTTGTGGGTGGCGTTTGTTTGTGTGTAGAGGTTTTGTGTTTTTGTGTGGTTGGGAGAATGGAAATGAATTGTGATCGAGTTATGATTGAAATGTGTTTGGAAATTTAAAATGTGAATGGGGATTTCACATGAAAGCAGGCCAGGGCAGTATCTTTTTATGACATATTTTGATTGGAAATGTGGTTGAGAATTGAATGGCAGCAGGGGAGGAAATGTTTTTGTGGATTTTGTGGGTGGGGAAGGTGTGTGTGTCCGCAGGTACAGATCAAAGCTCTGAAGGAGCGGTGACTGCGGCCCCCTCTGCCGTAATTGTCCCTGGCAGCCAGTGGTGTCTGGAAATTGGGAGCCCGTCGGGGTGGGGTCTGTTTGGGCGCCCTGCGGTATGGAGAGACCCTCGGCGACTCGTGAGGCTGTGTGGAAGCCTAAGCCGACGGAGCCTGGTGTGGAGACCTCCCCGGCAGGACGACAGCGTAAGGAGCTGTTTGGCTCTCAGGGGGCCAAGAGTTAAATGGGGAGTGGGGGGGGGGGGCGAAGAAATTGTAAGTCGGGCGACTTGCTTTGAACTGCGGGCACCACAGCCTGAAGCGCCCCCACCATATTGCTTGTACGGTACCTCTCCGCTGCCTAGTATAAACGCACACACGTGTAATGTCTTGCAGGGGGGTGAAATGGTCTTGCAGGGGGGGTGGTGAAATACGTGTTTTGATGATTTGGTGTTTTGATGACTTTTTAAAAATGTGTGTGATGTGTGAATGGTTATGGGATTTGTGTGAATGAATGTGGGCGAAATCCACTGAGCCATGTCACTCACCTGTAACAACAGGACAGGGCCCACAGAAATTTGGGGTACATTGGGATGGCCCCGCAGGTATTGTTGGGTATTGTGGCATCCACCGGGGGACGTGGTCTATTTATTTATTTATTTATTTATTATTATTATTTTTTGTAGACAGAGTCGAGGCTCGTGAAAGAGCTAACATTTATCAAACAAACAAATCAAACAAACAAGCAAACAAAGTATATAAAAAGGGGAGCGGTCGACAAGATTGGGAGAGAAGGGGAGGAAGCACACAAACACAACATTTGAGAGCAGGGACATCGGGAGATGTTTTTGGAGGGAGAGGGCCTGGGGGGAGGCAGGATAGGTATAAAACGCAAGGACACCAAGGACTTCCAGGAAAGAAGTCAAAAGTCACCTCAAAAAAGTGGATTTGGGGTGAAATTAGCGGGGGTAGAAAAGATCAAGGTTTTGGATTTTTTTTTTTTTTTTGTATACAAGATCGAGGCTCGTGAAAGAGCGAACATTAATCACACAGAAAGACAAACAGACACACAAAACAAATAACATCGGGAGCGGTAGACAAGATGGGGAGAGAGGGGGAAGGACACAAACACAACATTTGAGAGCAGGGACCGAGAGACATGGAGACATCGAGAGAACTGTGGGAGGGAGAGGGCTTTGGGGCGGGGGGCATGGGAAGGGGGGGGGGGAGGTGGGAGAGGCATAAAACATATGGACACTGCCAAGACTTCCAGGAAAGAAGTTGGAATTTCAAACAAGGTGGATCTGGGGTGAATTAGTGGGGGTAGAAAAGATCAAGGTTTTGGATGGGGGAAGATAAGAGATGGTGGTGAACAGCTGTTTTGAAGACCTGGAGGGAGGAGTGTGATTGAAGTGAGTGTGGGAGTTTGTTCCAGAGGCGGGAGAAAAGAGGAATGAAAGAGTGAAGGTGAGCAGAGAGCCGAGATTTCGGCAGTTTAACCATCAGAGGGTGGCTGGCAGATCTTGTGCGACCTGTAGGAATATTTGGGGGACAGAGCACAGAGAGAGCTGGGGGAGCAAGGCCGGAAAGGAGTCGGTAGAAGACGGAACGACCACCAACCTGCCTGCGGTGATAAAGTGAAAGGCCCTCGGAGATAGCATCATCGCGGGAGATTCCAATGATTCTGAACGCTTTGGTTTCAACAGCGTGAAGACGAGCTAGGTGTGAGGCAGGAGCACCAGCCCAGAGGGGAGAGCAGTACTCCATTGAGCTGCGGATGAAAGCCTTGTATGTGGTGAGGAGCTCAGGTGTGCCAAGGAAGGACTTCGCACGATGGAGGATGCCAAGTCGGCGACTGGCTTTGGAGGCCAGCTTGGAAATGTGGTTTTCTCAGGAAAGATCATGGCAGATAGTGAGACCCAAAAGCTTGAGTGACAGAACTTCTTCGAGAGGATTATTCAGAAAGTAGATGGGAGGGTTGTCCAGTCGGTCTTTTCGGAGAGACATCGTAAGAGTGCGAGATTTGTCAGGATTGAAAGACATGTTCCACTTGTTTGCCCAGTCTGTGATTTTGTCCAGGTCTGCAGAGAGTGAGGAGGCTGCAGACTGCCGATCTGAGGGATGAGGAATGGAGCGGCAGAGAGTGGAGTCATCAGCAAAGAGATAGAGAGGATTTTCAAGAGAGTCAGAGAGATCATTGATGAAGACCAGAAAAAGCAAAGGGCCCAGAACACTGCCTTGGGGAACTCCAGCCTGAACAGGAAGAGGAGATGAGAGAAACCCATTCAGGGCCACACGTTGACTACGACTAGAGAGGAAGTCCGCCAGCCATGCGTGGAGATTTCCATGGATACCAATGGAGGAGAGTTTGGTGAGCAGAGCGGGGTGCCAGACCGTATCGAAGGCACGTGATATGTCGAGGGAGACAGCTCTAATTTCCTGTTTGGCATTGAGGACCTCCATCCATTGTTGAGACAGCAGAAGCAGCATGTCCAGAGTAGAGTGACCTGGTCTGAAACCAAATTGATGATCAGAGATCAAGCCATTGGAGAAGAGGAAAGATTTCATATCCGAAGCAATGATGGATTCCATGACTTTGCTGATAATTGGAAGAAGGCTGATTTGTCTGTAGTTGCTAGGATCTGTTTTTGCACCTTTTTTGTGCAAAGCTGTGATGTTGGCTGATTTCCAAGCAGATGGCAGTTGACCTTGAGCAAAAGAGAGGGTGAAGAGAACAGAGAGAGGGAGAGAAAGAGCGGAAGAACAGGATTTTAGGACCCGTGGGCTGATGCCGTCAGGTCCAGTTGCAGAATCAGAGTCGAGGGTTGACAGAAACTTTTCCACCTTGTCAGGAGGAAAGGACACGGAGTCCAGGAGCAGCTGGGTACGACTGGGTATGGTGGGTACAGAGAGGGATGGGTTTGGGACACAAGATTTAGAGGCAAACACAGAGTTGAGGCATTCAGCTTTTTCACGTGCGGAGTCAGCTGTGTAGCCGTTTGAGGTAAGGGAGGAGATGGAGGGGGAACAAACACCAGAAACAGATTTGACCAGACGCCACTAGGCTTTGGAAGAGGGAGACAGATAAGAGAGTTCGGTCTTGAGAACGGAGAGATATTGTTTCCTGGCTCTCCTGAGGGTGGACACACACTTGTTTCGGGCTTTGTGAAAGGAAATGAGATTTCCTTCCATTGGATTTGCTTTCCAGGAGACGAAGGCAAGTTGTTTGTGGGCAACAGCCTCACCACAAGATTCCGTGTACCATGGACGGGAGGAAGGGTATGACAACTGAAGACGAGATGGGATAAGTCTGTGCATGAGAGAGAGCAATTTACTTTGGAAGAATTCCCAGGATGAGTTGATGTCAGAGGTGGTAGAGATGGGAGACCAGTCCAGATGATTGATGGCTGCTTGAAGACCGTGCCAATTGGCCTGAGTGAAATGCCAGACTCGTCGACGCTGAGCAGGCTCCCTGAGAATGGTCAGAGAGATGTCCACTTTAACAAGCACATGATCAGATGATCCGATTGGAGCAGAAGAAGAGCAGCAGACATTTTCAGGGAAGTTAGTCATAACCAAGTCCAGAAGAGAAGATGCTCCATTGACTGAGATCCGGGTCGGGAAATTGACAGATTGTGTCAGTCCCAGTGAGTCGCAGAAGTCCTTTGCTGAGGAGCCATGGCTGGTGAGAGAGGTACCCACACCCAGCCAACTGGCATGGTGACAATTGAAATCACCACATATGAGGAAGAGAGAGTTGGGATGAGTAGATAGAAGTTGGTCCATATTATCAGACAGCGAGATGTAGATGGAGTCATCACTGTTTGGTGGACGGTACAACACACATATGAACAAGAGGTGGGAGCGAAGGGGAAGCCGTAGTCAGAGGTATTCCTGGGGGTGAGGTGGAGAGAGTGCAGTGCAGGGCGAGTGAGGAAGAGAGTTTTTGATAAAGATAGCAACCCCACCTCCAGGGCGAGGCTCAGGTCTATCATACCGGAGGAGGGAGTAACCCAGGAGAGATACTAAGGAATCAGAGACATCATGAAGGAGGAAAGTTTCTGTTAAGCAGATCACATCTGGTTTGACAGCAGCAACCTGTATGGAGAGATCAGTTAAGTTTGAACGAAGGCCCCGGATGTTTGAGGTCCATACCGTTAATGAAGAGGAAGGGGGAGCATCGGATACAGAACAGGGGGGAGGTGGGGTAGGGTAAGATGTGGAAGAGGTGGAAGATGTAGGGAGAGCTGTTGAAGGTGTGTCAGAGATTTCAGAATAGCTCGGAGAAAGGGAAGGATGGGGCGGACAAAAGGTTTGATGGTGATTGGGTGAGGCACAATGAGGTGTTATTTGAGGAGGGGGAAGAGCGAGGCAGAAGGTTGGGGGAGATGGAGGTGAGAGTTGGAATGGGGAAGAAGCGGGGAGGACACTTTGAGGAGGGGATGTGAGAGGGGGGAAATTGAGAAGAAATGAGGGTGGGGAGATTTGAAGGGGAGGGGTGTGGGGGGAGTTTAGGAGGGAAGGGACAAGGGGAGGGATTTGAAAGGGATGGGATATGGGGGAGATTTGGAGGGGAGGGGTGAGGGAGGAGTCTAGGAGGGGAGGGGCGAGGGGGAGTCTTGGAGGGGAGGGGTGAGGGGGTAGTTTAGGAGGGTGGGGGCAAGGGGGGAGATTTGAAAGGGATGGGTGATGGGGAGGATTAGGAGGGGAGGGGAAAGGGGGAAGATTTGAAAGGGATGGGTGATGGGGAAGATTTGGAGGGGGGGGGGGGGGGATGGGGAAGATTTGGAGGGGAGGGGTTATGGGGAAGATTTGGAGGGGAGGGGTGAGATTGGATTTTAGAAAGTGTACGATTAATAGGAAACGAACATTTATTGCAAAATGAGTTTCTTGTGACCTTCGAGTCAAAAATACGTTTAAGGACGCTGGATGGAGGATGGAGTGCAGGAGAGTTTAGGGAATGTAGAAAAAAGGCACTATAAGAGATGGAATTTTTTTTTGGGATGAATAGATTTGGTGAGCAAGTCGAAAGCAGCCTTTTAAAGAAGAAGAAGAAAAAGGTGTTATAATATACGACGGAATACAGAACTTGAGGGGAAAGTGTAAACATTGTAGGGTTAATAACAGTGAAAACTATCTGGGGAAATGGGGGAGAAACACGTGGTCGAAGAAAGAACGAACGAATAAGAACGAATAAACGAATGAGAACAAAGAATAAGACCAGAGAAGGAAATGTTTTTTTTTGAGTTGAGATTTGCACAAGGAAGTGGGCTATGGGGTGAAAAGACTGGGAAAAGCAGAGAACGAAAGTTATTGGAGCACAAACGACGGACCGCTGAGAGAAAAACAAAGCCTCAAGGTTGGACACTGTACAAGGCCTCAAAAGACACAAGACGAATTAACACGATTTTCTATACAGGTATGAAAGATTTGCACCGAAAAATCTTCCTTGGGACACAATATACGTACACACACCATAAAATAAATACAGTTATAACGAAAATACAAATGGGAACAATTACTTAACTTCGATTTCGATGGAGAGCGTGGACAGCTGCGAATAAACCAACCCTCGTCGGCAAGACCGGAAGCGGAAGATTGGAAGGGGTTGTACAAAATATGTTTGGAAGGGGTTGTATTGGAAGGGGTTGTACAAATGTTTCATTGAATTTTGCATCTTTGTTTAAGTTTTGTGGTTAAGGTAGGTTTTGTGTGCTTTGTTGACTTTTCTTCCTGCCCCAGGAGTTTGGAGCGAGGAATCAAGTTTTGTACATATGTGAATTGTTGCTTAAGAGGGTCGAATGATAAGGAGAATAGGAAAGTAGCTAAGGCTCACTTCCCACAGCCCTCCTGGTTTATTTCATAGGTTAATTAAGTGTGAGTCGGTGAGTGTTAAGACTGGGATGGTCGCGCCTGCAATTAACCTTGCGGAAGCTCCGGTTCCAGGGGGGGTTGTGTTACGTTTGTAGGGGGTAGACAATGATTACCTTAGAACCAGGTAGAGTGTATAGATTAGCATGTTCTGATTGTCGTAAAGAAGAACCACCATGTAATAAGTAGGGAAATTGTTTAGCCCGGATGTCGTGTCAGGTGTATATTCATCCCCATTACGAAGAGTGGGGTATGTTAATTAGCTCAGGGATTATGGGTAATTTATCCCTTGTATGTCGTTACCTCTGTAATCAATTTCCTATGTCCCTTTTGGCACCACACCATAGACACGAGCCAAAATCGCCCATTAAACTCACCAATAATAAAACCTACCGGAAGCCAGGACACTGATGACATTGACTTTGGAAGCGCACAGGAATGGCAGGCCGAGGGCCACGCCCAGAAGGGCAGTGATTGCTCAGGATTTTGATTGGCACAAGGCCGAGGTAAGATGGGACTTGCTGATAGGAGCAGGGAAGGACTGGTAGGGAGCAACTCACTGATAGGGTCGGGACGGAGACGTGTTGAGATGACGTGAGCACCAGAACAACAAAAGACTGTGTCCCCGACATTTTGTTCTCTTACGCGTGGGGAGTTCAGAACACTCTGACTGATATTGGTCGCTCTTACGCATTCTCGCCCTGAACCTCATATGAACGGTGGCATTTTATCTCTGGCTCAAGGAAGCTCATCGCGGACCGGCCGTGTTCCGAGATCTTGCTGGTGGTCATGCAGAGGCAGAGCCACGGACCGAGGGCTGCAGTTTATCGCGCGAGGATGACAAAGACAGGCACGGCTGGAGGAGCGAGCTGCACGCCTGCTCATTTGCTTCGCACGGGAGTCCTACATCACGCCCACGGGAGAGGCCTAGTGAACAAGGGCGTACTGAGGCCTAGCAGCGCGGGAGCGAGCGGATTTCCCGCCAACATCAGAGCCGCGTTCAGACTGCGCGCTCGGGGCCTGGACGAGTCCTGACAAGACGCACCGGTCAAGTGAGCTAAGTGCAATTAAATTACACCTTTTATTTTTACATCATTATATTTCCCTTTGTCCGTGTTTCGGTGTGTACCCCATATTAGAATAGGTACACCGTATCGCTGCGTGTCGTAAGAGGCGACTAAAAGGGTTGGCGTCAGGAAGGGCATCCGGCCATGAAAACATTGCCTCACAAAGAGAACCATGACAATTACAACTACATATGGGCAGGGTACAGCCCAAAGTACCCTGTGGGGGACCCCACTCCCTCTCGTCAAAACTCAAGGTGGGGAACCCGATCGAAGCAAGGGTGGAAAATCACTCCATTTATGACGACGAAACGTTTGATGCCCGACGTGGAGATCAGTTTCTGAGGTTTGGGACATGGAATGTAGGGACAATGACAGGGAGATCAGGAGAAGTGGTGGAAATATTGGTCAGAAGAAGAGTGGACATATGTTGTGTGCAGGAGATGAGAAGGAAGGGAAGTGGTGTGAGAATGGTGAATGGTAGGCAGGGACAGAAATACAAGTTTGTATGGCAAGGGTGCCCAGGCGTGAATGGTGTTGGTGTCCTGTTTTGTAGACAGTGTGGAGAGTGTGACTAGAGTGAGTGAAAGGTTGATGATGGTGAAAATGATGATTGGAAAGCTCTTGGTGAACGTCATCTCAGGATATGCTCCGCAGGTTGGTCGGAGCTATTAAGAGAAGGACAAGTTCTGGTGTGCAATGGAGAAGCTGATGGAAAACGTGAAAGATGAGGAAGTTGTTGTGGTTGGAGGAGACCTAAATGGACATGTGGGAAGGAGTATGGACGGTTTTGAGGGAGTTCATGGGGGTTACGGATATGGTGTGAGAAATGGAGAAGGTGAAAGGATTTTGGAGTTTGCTGATGGAGCTGATTTGTTGATTTGTAATACTCAGTTCCAGAAAGAGGATAATAAGCTTGTTACATACACGTCAGGTGGGTCGACGATAACCGTTGACTACCTGCTGGTGCGTAGGCGAGATAGGGGGCACCTCCGGGACACAAAGGTGATCCCGGGGGAGGAGGCTGTTTCAAAGCACCACTTGGTTGTCTGCGGGTGAAAGGTGCGAGGAGGGCTCGACGGGTGAAGTACCAACCGAGAATGAAGGTGTGGAGGTTAAAAGAGGTGACAGTGAGGGAGGCATTAAAAGAGAGGCCGAGTATGGTAGAGGATGATGTGGTTGAGGTTGAAAGTGGTGGGAGGTCAATGAAAGATAGTCTGTTGGGAGCCGTTGGTGAGGTATCTGGATGGACAAAAGGACCACCAAGGCACTCGGAAACATGGTGGTGGGATGATGAAGTTGGAAAGAAGATTGACGAGAAGAGGAAAAAGTTCAAGGAGTGGCAGAAGGTGAAGGTTATGGGGGCAGAAAAGGCAGAGCATGAACGCTTGGATTTGGAAGAAGGTCAGAGGGCGGTATTCAGGATTGCAAAGCAGATAGCGAAAGAGGTCTGATGTGATGGGGGTGAGTTGCTTGAAGGATGAAGTGGGACAAATCGTTGTGGACCCAGATGGAATTAAAGGAAGATGGAAGAGATATATGGAAATACTGTTGAATGCAGAGAATGAATGGGATGGCAACATAGAGAGTAACCCAGTTTTAGGACTGGCAGAGAAGATAACCGAGAAGGAAGTTGAGGAAGCGATAAAAGCAATGAAGAGTAGAAAAGCGGGAGGGCCGACGGGAGTTGTGGGAGATATGTTGAAGGCAGCGGGAAATTGGGGTGTGAAGGGAATGACAGAGATCTGCAATCTGGTGGTGAAAGAAGGCCGCATTCCAGTGGATTGGGAACTGAGTACCCTCGTCCCTCTATACAAGGGGAAAGGTGACCCTCTGGAATGTGGCTCGTATCAAGCGATAAAGTTATTGGAGCATGGAATGAAGGTATTGGAAAGGGTGTTGGAGTGGAGGATAAGGAAGAAAGTGAAGATTGACGAAATGCAGTTTGGATTTATGCCAGGAAGAGGAACGACAGACGTGCTTTTTATTGTGAGGCAGTTGCAGGAGAAGTACATGGAGAAGAGGAGGAAGTTGTTTCTTGGGTTTCTTGATCTGGAGAAAGCATTCGATGGGGTTCCACGTGAAGTAGTGACATGGGCATTGAGGAAGTTAGGAGTGGAGGAATGTTTGATCAGTGTAGTGATGGCAATGTACAAAAGAGCGCGCACAGCTGTAAGGACGAAGGACGGGAACAGTGGTGAGTTTGAGGTGAAGGTGGGAGTGCATCAGGGGTCGGTACTAAGTCCACTACTATTTGTAGCTGTGATGTCGGTGCTGGCTCGGAACGTAAAGGAGGGTTTGCCGTGGGAGTTGTTGTATGCAGATGATCTGGTGTTGATTGCAGAAAGTATGGATGGACTGAAGGAGAAGATGAACAAGTGGAAGGAATGTATGGAGACAAAAGGTCTGAAGGTGAATATCGGAAAAACGAAGGTGATGGCAAGTGATAAAGCATGTGGTGAGGTGGAAAGAACTGGGAAGTGGCCGTGTGCTGTGTGCAGGAAGGGTGTCGGAGTGAATTCCATTCAATGTACAATGTGCGCTGAGTGGGTTCATCAAAAATGTAGTGGTTCGAGAGAGTCATTAACCAGTGTGGCAGCTACATTCAAGTGTAAGATGTGCACAGAGGGAGCTGCAGATGGAGGAAATGTTGAGTTTGATCTTGGAGACGGCGTGAAGCTGGAAGGTGTGAAAACATTTTGTTACCTAGGAGACATGCTGAATGGAGAAGGTGGATCAGACTCGGCAACGGTTGCTGGAGTGAGATGTGCATGGAAAAAGTTTCGGGAACTGAGTGGCGTGCTGACGAGGAGGGGAGTGTCGTTGAGGCTGAAGGGAAAGGTGTATGCTGCATGTGTGAGAAGTGTTGTGATTTATGGGAGCGAGACATGGGTAATGAACGTAGAGCAGCAACGAAGGCTGGAAAGGGTGGAAATGCGAATGGTTCGGTGGATGTGTGGAGTATCGTTGAGAGAGAGGAAGACAAATGATGAATTGTGAAAGATGATGGGAATAGAGCCTGTGATGGATGCTGTGAAGAGAAACAGTTTGAGATGGTTTGGTCATGTGTTGAGGAAGGATGAAAGGGACTGGTTGAGAAGAGTGATGGAAATGAATGTAGAAGGAAGTAGAGGATGGGGAAGATCGAGAAAGACTTGGCCAAAGATGGTCGAAGAAGAAATGTGGGCAAGGGGGTTAACAAGGGGAGATGCAGAAAATAGGGCAAAATGGAGAAGATTGTCATGGGGACCGCAAGGCTAACCCCCGCTCTTGCAGGGAAAATGGCCTTAAAATGCCTGTTGTTGTGTTGTTGTTGTCCGTGTTTGGGTCTGGTGTGGATGGTCCTTCAAGTTAGGAATTTAGTTTGTCGTGCGTTTCTTTGTACCGGCATTTATTTTAATAAACCTGTTATTTTTGTACATTTTAAACCCGTTTTCGTTGTTATTTTTTTCAGGTGTGGAGACCTCGAGTGGAAGCCGTTCAGGTAAGACTCCGGTTTCTTCCCCTCCCTCTTGCTTCCCCATGTGTATTCTCCACCATTTGAACTGAACGCCTCAGAGTAACAGCTCGTTTGGTCATCCATGCTACCCTAAGGTGTTCACCAAGGGTAGTCATGCGACAATATTATTTGAACTAATGTGTGGGATGACCTTTCGGATAAATTGGGAATGTAAATGGTTTTACAACATGTTTGTTATCATATAGGCCAACTGTAGATATGCAGCATTTAAAACAAGCTACAGAATCAATATCAGCACTGCTCATGGCATATTACATTTTGTCACAGTTCACTACTTCTTAATAAACATGAACACCTGACACGTATTTGTAATACAAGCACTCAACGTTTGTCCACCTGGCTTTGCAGCCACAATTTACCTCCTTGGGTTTTCTCAACACAGGATTCGTCAGGTTGAGATATGGAGCGGCAGAGAATGGAGTCATCAGCAAAAAGATGAGTCGTAGAGATCATTAATGAAGACCAGAAAAATCACAGGGCCCAGAACACTGCCTTGAGGAACCCCAGCCTGGACAGGAAGAGGAGATGAGAGAATTCCATTCAGGGCTCCACATTGACTGCAACAGGAGAGGAAGTCCACGAGCCATGCACGGAGATTTCCCTGGATACTATAGGAGAGTTTGGTGAGCAGAGCGGGGTGCCAGACTGTATCGAAGGCGCGAGATAGATATGTCAAGGGAGACGGCTGTGATTTCCTGTTTGGCATTGAGGACCTCACTTCCATCCATTGTTGAGACAGCAGAAGCAGCATGTCTCGAGTAGAGTGGCCTGGTCTGAATCCAAATTGATAATCAGAGATCAAGCCAATGGAAAAAAGGAAGGATTTAAAATGGAATTGGAATGTGTTTCATGAATATGTCATCAAAGCAACCTAATTGAACGAATTCAAATTCGAATCTCGACACAACTATAAACTGTCATCCCAATGAATCTTCAATGTGTGTGTCCGACATCGGATGGACGTTAAACTGGGCGTCCCATCTGCCAGCATTAGTTGGTGGACGTTGGAGATCCCAAGGTGTTCTTCACGAAGAGTAGGCGAGTTATCGCCGGCACCCAAAACAAATTACAAAGCAAAGTACCATGAATGTTTTTCAAATACCTACCCTGACTACTGCTGGGAGAGGGATGGCAAAACTGACCAGCATGACCTACAGCCAAGAAACTACTTTGGTAGAACCGATGCCCTGTAACAAAGTGTGGTAAGTTGAATGGGAGGGGGGGGCGAGGGTGTGGGGCGGGATGGAGAGGGGTAGGGGGGGGGGGGGGACCGGACCACGATGTGAGGACACCCTCCAAAATTGTACACCAACAGATCCAAGTTCTAGAGGGTTCTAAAGGGTAATTCTAGAGGGTTCTAAAGGGTAATTCTAGAGGGTTCTAAAGGGTAATTCTAGAAGGTTCTAAAGGGTAATTCTAGAGGGTTCTAAAGGGTAATTCTCGAGGGTTCTAAAGGGTATTTCTGGAGGGTTCTAAAGGGTAATTTGAGAGAGTTATAAAGGGTAATTTGAGAGAGTTATAAAGGGTAATTCGAAAGGGTTCATATTTAAAATGTCAAACTGAACCGCTTCCGTCGGATCCGGGTGCGATCTTTAGCCAAAGGGTGACCACGTCTGGACAACCTCCCTCAAAAGACAAAGCTGGGTAATAGTAATACTAATAGTATAATGGAACCAAAGTTTCCAAGTTACTTGTCTCCAGAATAGTGCATGTGCGGTAAAGTTAAAGTTGTACTTGATTCACGTTGTGAAGACCGGAAAGTCTACAGGAATAGGCCTACTATAGCTGCTGGTACTATCTCGGAAACCTGCAGTGCCTGTACATGGATTTCACGTGAGACTGCCAAATATCAACAGTGACGTCATTTCATATTAACCAATAAAATGGCTTCATCAGAAAAGTGGTGTGAAGGGTTTTGCTACCTGTCCCGGCGAAATAATACTGCCTTTAAAATATAGTACAGTGTGGCGGACACGATGGGTCGCTGGCGCGGTGACATCATTCCGCGCACCAAGAGGGTGTCGGCCACGCCCGAGGCGTAGGCGTGGCCTCGGGATATACACGGGGCTCGCAGCCCCGAGCAAGTCAGTGCTACAGTTTGAGCTTTACAATAAAGACTCTTTTGACCCTACGCGTTGTGGCTTACTTTCTTTGGCAAACAAGTTGCGTGCGTAGCACCACGCTACACTGGTGACCCCTTTTGGTTCAGCCGTCGCTGACCACAGAACGCGCCATGGCCAGCAACGCGGTCGCGGTAAAGCTCCCTGAGTTTTGGGAAGCACAGGCCGAGGTATGGTTCGTGTAGGCCGAAGCACAGTTCCAGCTTCGAGGAATAACGGCGGACAAGACGCGTTACTATCACGTGATCGCCGCCCTCGGGCCCGGCACGGCCGCCCGAGTCGTGTCCATCCTGCGGCACCCACCGGCAGAGCACAAATACAGGGTGCTCAAACATCTCCTCATCGCCACGTTCGGCCTCACGGAGTTCGAACGGGCGGACCGCCTCCTGGACCTTCCCGAACTCGGCGACACACGACCATCGGTACGGATGGACTACATGCTGCCGTTGCTGGGTGACAAAGCCCCGGATTTTTTATTCCGGGCGCTTTTTCTACGCCAGCTACCGGCACAGGTATGCCTCGCGTTGGCCGGTTCCAAAATAGGGGAACCCCGCACTCTGGCCGTCGAGGCCGACAAGTTTTTCGCGGCTTGTGACACGCGGGCGAGCTTCGGTGCGGCCGTCGTGGATCCGGAGGCTGATGCGCATGCACACCTCGTGGCCGCCGCCACGCCCCGCCCACCACCACTGCAGCGGTGAAAACCGCGGCCTCCGCCGCTCCCGCCGCAAGCCTGGTGCCGTTTCCACGCCAGGTTCGGCCACAAGACTAAGAAGTGTTGCCCGCCGTGCTCGTTTGGCAAGTCGGGAAACGACCGAGCCGACACTCAGGGCCGTCGGCAATTCCGGCAGCCTCTTATTCATTGCGGACACCTTGTCCGGGCGCCGCTTCCTCTGCGACACAGGAGCGCAGGTAAGCGTCATCCCAGCCCACGCGTCCGACAAGCGGGCCGGGGCCCCGCATTGCTTGCAGCCAATGGTACACCCATACGCACGTTCGGGAAGCGCTGCCTCTCCCTGCGGCTCAGAAGGCAGCGCTTTCAATGGTCGTTCGTAACCGCCAGCGTGCCCATGGCATTGCTGGGTGCGGACTTCCCATGTGCAAATGGGTTGTTGGTTGACGTGAAGCACAGAAGGCTCGTCCAGGCCGAAACCTTTAGCTCGCTCGCTTGTTCGCTGAGCAGCTCGTTGAGCGGCTCACTGAGCGGCTCACCAAGCGGCTTGTTAAACGGTTCCGTCCCGGCGAGTTTGGTTTGTACGCTTCCGGCAGCGGATGACTTTACCCGCCTCCTCGCCAGTTTCCCGGCCCTCACGCGGCCCACCTTCTCGGCGGTGGCCGTCAAGCACGGGGTGGAGCATCACATCCCCACCGTCGGGCCACCGGTCTACGCCCGGGCACGCCGCCTCGAGCCGACGAAGCTCGCGGTGGCGAAAGCGGAGTTCGCTACGCTGGAGCGGCTGGGCATCGTGCGGCGCTCCAAGAGCGCTTGGGCATCGCCGCTGCACATCGTGCCGAAGCTCGGCGAGGGATGGCGGCCGTGAGGGGACTACCGCCGCCTCAACGATGCTACCACCCCCGACCGCTACCCGGTCCCTCACATCCAGGACTTTTCCGCCCGGTTGGCGAAAATGTCCCTCTTTTCCAAGGTGGACCTCATCCGCGGCTACCACCAGGTCCCCGTCAGGCCGGAGGACATACCGAAGACGGCCGTCATTACACCATTCGGCCTTTTCGAGTTTCTGCGGATGCCCTTCGGGTTGAAGAATGTGGCTCAGGCGTTCCAGCGGCTGATGGATAGCGTCTTGCGCGACTTGGATTTTGTTTACGTCTACCTGGACGACATCAATGTCACAAGCGCGTCCCGTGAGGAGCACCTCCGCCATCTCCGCACGCTCTTCGAACGCCTGGGCCAGCATGGCCTGATCATCAACCCCGCCAAGTGCCGGTTCGGCGTCGCCGAAATCGACTTTTTAGGGCACCTCGTCACCAGGCACGGGACCATCCCTTTACCGGCCAAGGTGGAGGCGGTCAGGGGGTTTCCGCGCCCCCGCACGATCAAGGGGCTCCAGGAGTTCCTGGGCATGGTGAACTTTTATCACCGGTTCCTGCCCCGCATCGCCCAGCTCCTGCGCCCCCTGCACGAGGCCCTCCGGGGGAAGCCGGGCAAAGGTGACGTTGCTTGGACCGAGCCGATGGACGCGGCGTTCGCGGGCACGAAGCTCGCCTTGGCTAACGCCACCATGCTCGCGCACCCGGCGCCCGATGCACCGATCGCCCTCACCACCGACGCGTCGGACTACGCGGTGGGCACGGTGCACGAGCAATGGGTGAAGGGAGCTTAGCAGCCGCTGGCGTTTTTCAGCCGGCAGCTCCGCCCACACGAACGGCGGTACAGTACCTTCGACCGCGAGCTCCTCGGGCTTCACCTGGCGGTCCGGCATTTCCGCCATCTGCTCGAGGGCAGTTCGTTCACGGCCTTCGTCGACCACAAGCCCCTTGTCTTCGCGATGGCCAAGGTCGCCGAGCCGTGGTCGGCCCGGCAGCAGCGTCACCTCTCGGCCGTGTCCGAGTACACGACGGACATCCGGCACGTCGTGGGGAAGGACAACCCGGTGGCGGATTGCCTTTCCCGGTCCGTCGCCCACGCGGTCCACCTCGGGATCGACTATGCCCGGATGGCGGCGGACCAGACTGCCGACCCCGACGTCCAGGCCTTGCGGACTGCCGTCACGGGCCTCCGCGTCACCGAGGTGCCGTTCGACGGCGCGGGCACGGCCCTCTTGTGCGACGTCTCCCTCGGCCGGCCTCGCCCCATCGTGCCCGCGGGCTGGCAGCGCCGGGTTTTTGACGCCATCCACGGCCTGTCCCACCCAGGCACGAAGGCCTCCCAGAGGCTGGTCGCCGACAAGTTCGTCTGGCATGGCCTCCAGAAGACCTTCCGCGATTGGACCAGGACGTGCCTCGCGTGCCAGCGCGCGAAGGTGCACCGCCACACCGAGGCCCCGTTGGCCCCGTTTACTGTGCCCGAACGTCGGTTCGACCACGTTCACGTGGACTTGGTGGGACCTCTGCCCCCCTCGCGGGGTTTCACCCACGTCCTCACCATGGTGGACCGCACCACCCGGTGGCCGGAGGCCGTGCCTTTGGCGGCGTCGGCGGACGTCGCGCAGGCGTTCATCGCCACCTGGGTTGCCCGGTTCGGCGCCCCCTCGGACATCTCGTCCGACCGCGGCCCCCAGTTCACCTCGGAGCTCTGGGGGGCGGTCGCGCGGGGGCTCGGCGTCCAGCTGCGCTGCACCACACCACGGCCTACCACCCTCAGGCCAACGGCCTGTGCGAGCGCTTCCATCGCTCCTTAAAGGCCGCGCTCCGGGCCACCCTCCGCGACGGCGGCTGGGTCGACAGGCTTCCCTGGGTCCTGCTGGGCCTCAGGACGGCGCCCAAGGACGACCTGCGCGCATCCACGGCGGAGTTGGTCTTCGGACAACCGCTGCGGGAGCCGGGCGAGTTCCTCCCTGACTCCACGGCACCATGGCGCTCCGCACTGCAGGAGACTGCCCAGAGGTTCGCCCCGGTGCCGACGGCGCAACACGGGTGCCCGCCAACGCACGTCGCCCCGGAGCTTCGCACGGCGGAGTACGTGTTCGTCTGCCATGACGCCCACCGGACACCGCTGCAGCTCCCGTACGACGGGCCCTTCCGCGTGCTGGAGACCGGGGCGAAACACTTCACCCTGGACATCGGCGGTACTCCTGACCGCGTTTCCGTGGACCGCCTCAAGCCGGCCCACCTTGACGTGGACCACCCCCCCGCCAATGGCTCGGCCCCCGCGTCGGGGCCGCCCCCCGGCGGGCAGACCCCCGGCACGCCACCACCCTGTCCTGCACCCATCCCAGATGCCGCCAGCAGCATCCCAGACGCCGCCAGCCGCCAGAGGGCACTTCGGCCGGGTCATCCGTTTGCCCCGCAAACTGACCCTTCAGGTGCGCGGGAATTCTGGGGGGGGGGAGCGCGTGTGGCAGACACGATGGCTCGCTGACATCATTCCGCGCACCAAGAGGGTGTCGACCATGCCCGAGGCGTAGGCGTGGCCTCGGGATATACATGGGGCTCGCAGCCCCGAGCAAGTCAGTGCTACAGTTTGAGCTTTACAATAAAGACTCTTTTGACCCTACGCGTTGTGGCTTACCTTCTTTGGCAAACAAGTTGCGTGCGTAGCACCACGCTACAACAGTTTATTTAAACATAACACAATTTACATAAATTATGCTGCAGATTAAGTTTCAAACAACAATTCTCCGAGAGATTTGACGACCACTGTGGATCTATCACATGAACACCGACCACTTACTGTGTTTGAAAAGGGACTCGACGTCGTTTGCTCCTCGACGTGTTCATCTTGTTTGTTTATTCCCTTTGAAATTTGAATCGACTGCGTCTCCAGCAATATATTTTTTCTCTCTCACAATTATCAGTTATTCGTTATAGAATTTACGTCAGGGCAGTAATCATGGTAGGGGTGGGGTGTTTTGAGAGACCAATTAACCCAACGAAACTTTATATACCTGTACATCACCTCTCACGAACCGTCTGCTACACCGCCTCTACTCCAGCAAATGGAGGAACCGAAGAGATAACGCAGCAGGAGTGCACCATAAATTGTACAGCTCATACTACCTGCAATATCCTGATCCTATTATTTCAAGTAGACCAATCCTGCAAGTCATACGACCTGCAATATTAGTAAAGAACATTGTGCATTTAAAATTAATCTCATGGGGGAAAATACTTCGTTTTGACTTTGGGTTTCATTGTTGTTTTACACCTTTTAAATTTATAGGTTCGTCCGGTTTTAATTTTCAACGCCTTACTGCATATTCGTCCTATACGTATATTATACATACATCCTGCTGGTGGTTAGGTGTGCATGTATGTGTCGTAGATTCCTGCAAAGATGTAAACACATGTTATGGTGTTATAAGTTCATATCAGTCGTATTGTTGTTGTCGTTGAAACACGTAATAGTTGAGGGTTTTAAAATCGGTTAACATTTAAGCACATGATCGTGTGTGATCAGGAACTGACGTCATCACGGTGTTGCCCCCACTGGCCTGCCCTGGCGCGGCCTAACTATCCTGCTCTTTGCGTAGCTGCTGTCCAATGGATTCGTCGCGCTCTCAGCAGCCATACCGAAACGGTGAGATGTACACGCACTCCCTGATATACCTGCACCACACCAAGAGTGTGAACCCATCGTGGAGACGGTTCTTGTTTGCTTTCGAGTTCATTGAGCGAACCTTTGTAAACTGTGACTGATCAGCAGTCTTGAGTTGATGTCTGACAGGTTGCACTGGTTTTGTAACCTGTGACCGATCAGTAGTCTTGAGTTAATGTCTGACAGGTTGCACTGGTTTTGTAACCTGTGACCGATCAGTAGTCTTGAGTTAATGTCTGACAGGTTGCCCTGTTTTGTAAACTGTGACCGATCAGTAGTCTTGAGTTGATGTCTGACAGGTTGCCCTGTTTTGTAAACTGTGACCGATCAGTAGTCTTGAGTTAATGTCTGACAGGTTGCCCTGTTTTGTAAACTGTGACCGATCAGTAGTCTTGAGTTAATGTCTGACACTGACAGGTTGCCCTGTTTTGTAAACTGTGACCGATCAGCAGTCTTGAGTTGATGTCTGGCAGGTTGCCCTGTTTTGTAAACTGTTACCGATCAGTAGTCTTGAGTTGATGTCTGACAGGTTGCCCTGTTTTGTAAACTGTGACTGATCAGTAGTCTTGAGTTGATGTCTGACAGGTTGCCCTGTTTTGTAAACTGTGACCGATCAGTAGTCTTGAGTTGATGTCTGACAGGTTGCCCTGTTTTGTAAACTGTTACCGATCAGTAGTCTTGAGTTGATGTCTGACAGGTTGCCCTGTTTTGTAAACTGTGACCGATCAGTAGTCTTGAGTTAATGTCTGACAGGTTGCCCTGTTTTGTAAACTGTGACCGATCAGCAGTCTTGAGTTGATGTCTGACATGTTGCCCTGGTTTTGTAATCTGTGACCGATCAGCAGTCTTGAGTAAAGGGCCCACAGGTTGCCCTGGTTTTGTAAACTGTTACCGATCAGCAGTCTTGAGTTGATGTCTGACATGTTGCCCTGTTTTGTAAACTGTGACCGATCAGCAGTCTTGAGTTGATGTCTGACATGTTGCCCTGGTTTTGTAATCTGTGACCGATCAGCAGTCTTGAGTAAAGGGCCCACAGGTTGCCCTGGTTTTGTAAACTGTTACCGATCAGCAGTCTTGAGTTGATGTCTGACATGTTGCCCTGGTTTTGTAACCTGTGACCGATCAGTAGTCTTGAGTTGATGTCTGACAGGTTGCCCTGGTTTTGTAAACTGTGACCGATCAGTAGTCTTGAGTTGATGTCTGACAGGTTGCCCTGTTTTGTAAGCTGTTACCGATCAGCAGTCTTGAGTAAAGGGCCCACAGGTTGCCCTGGTTTTGCAAACTGTGACCGATCAGCAGTCTTGTGGTGATGTCTGACAGGTTGCCCTGGTTTTGTAAACTGTGACCGATAAGAAGTCATGACCATATCACACTTCTCCACAATCCCCAAAGTACAGTCCTGGAAACCCATTATTGGGATAACACATTCATTTTGATAATCAAGGGTTTACGTGGGGCAGCTCTGCTATTAAACTCGAAGTTGTGCATTTCACGACAAGTTGTTGAGGCAGACATTGCTCGGTTTGTGGGTGTATTTTTTTTTTTTTGTATACAAGACCGAGGCTCGTGTAAGAGCGAGCACATTGAACATGAAAACATGCACAGACACATAAAACATGCAATGATGGGAGCGGGAGACAAGATGGGAAGAGAGGGGGAAGCACACAAGTACAACATTTGAGAGCAGGGAGATCTGTGGGAGGAAGAGGGGCTTGGGGCGAGGGAACGGGGGTGGTGGGGCCCCCCCCGGGGAGGGGGAGAGGGTTGGAGAGCTAAAAAAAACAACTGCCCAAATCATACGTTTGAAAAAACATATGGACACTGCTATGACTTCCAGGAAAGAAGTCCGTATTTCAGGAAAGTGGATCTGGGGTGAATTAACGGGGGTAGAAAAGATCAAGGTTTTGGATGGGGGAAGATAAGAGATGGTGGTGAACAGCTGTTTTAAAGACCTGGAGGGACGAGTGGGATTGAAGAGAGTGAGGGAGTTTGTTCCAGAGGCAGGAGTAAAGAGGAATGAAGCAGTAAAGGTGAGCAGAGAGTCTTGATTTTGGCAGTTTGACCAGAAGAGAGTTGCAGGCAGATCTTGTGCGACCTGTAGGAGTACTTGAGGGACAGAGCACAGCCAGGGCTGGGGGTTGCTAGGCCAGGGAGGAGTCGGTAGAAGACAGAAAGACGACCAACCTGCCTGCGGTGAGTGAGTGAAAGGCCCTCACAATCGGCTTCATCGCGGGAGATGCCAATGATTCTGAAGGCTTTGGTTTCAACAGCGTGAAGTCGAGCTAGGTGTGAGGCAGGAGCACGAGCCCAGAGGGGAGAGCAGTATTCTATTGAGCTGCGGATGAAAGCCTTGTATGTGGTGAGGTGCTCAGGTGTGCCAAGGATGGACTTTGCATGACGGAGAATGCCCAGTCGGCGACTGGCTTTGGAGGCGAGCTTGGAAATGTGTTTTCCCCAGGAAAGATCATGGCAGATTGTGAGACCCAAGATATTGAGTGACAGAAGTTCTTGGAGAGGATTGTTGAGAAAGTAGAATGGAGGGTTGTCCAGGCGGTCTTTTCAAAGAGACATAGTGAGAGTGTGGGATTTGTCAGGATTGAAAGACATGTTCCACTTGTATGACCAGTCTGTGATTTTGTCCAGGTCTGCAGAGAGTGAGGAGGCTGCGGACTGCCGATCTGAGGGATGAGGTATGGAGCGGCAGAGAGTGGAGTCATCAGCAAAGAGATAGAGAGGATTTTCCAGAGAGTCGGAGAGATCATTGATGAAGACCAGAAAAAGCAAAGGGCCCAGAACACTGCCTTGGGGAAATCCAGCCTGAACAGGAAGGGGAGATGAGAGAAATCCATTCAGGGCCACACGTTGACTACGACCAGAGAGGACGTCCACAGCCATGTGTGGAGATTTCCATAGATACTATCAGAGGAGAGTTTGGTGAGAAGAGCGGGGTGCCAGACCGTATCGAAGGCACGTGATATATCAAGGGGAAAAAAACCCCCACCTTTTAGAGGCCATTTTTCCCCGCAAAGCGGGGGTTGGCCTTTTTCGGGGACCGTGGTTGTTGTTGTTTTTTGGTCCCCTTTTTGAAGCGATGTTTTACGGCCGGATGCCCTTCCTGCCGCCAACCCTTTTTGTCGCCTTTTTACAACAAACAGGGAATTACCAGTGAACTGGTACTCAATTTGCCGACCTCGGAAGGATGACAGGCTGAGTCAACCCCCCTGGCGTTAATTCAGCGATCGACCGGGATTCGAACCCAGCATCCTAGGATCCTAAGCTGGCTCCTTAGCCGCTAGCCCAACACCAGGCTCCGATATATTAAGGGAGACAGCTCTAATTTCCTGTTTGACATTGAGGACCTCCATCCATTGTTGAGACAGCAGAAGCAGCATGTCCAGAGTAGAGTGACCTGGTCTGAATCCAAATTGATGATCAGAGATCAAGCCATTGGAGAAGAGGAAGGATTTGATATCCGAAGCAATGATGAATGCCATTACTTTACTGGTGATTGGGAGCAGGCTGTAGCCACTTCGGTGGCTGTGGCCATGTATTCATTTCTGTAGCCACTTTTGCAGCTGTTGTCCTGGGATTCTTAGCATGTCACAAACACACGTTTCTCCCGATTATCAAGCTTACACTTCCGACCACTGTTAGCCTTGCTTGTAGATCTTCTTTATGGCCTCACCTGGAACGTAGTTCCATTGAGCATACTGGATGGCATGCCGTCCATCCTTCTGTCAGTGAACACTTGCAACTTGTCCGAAACTGCCGATGGTTTTATGACCACACTTGGCTAAAATGATATTTGGTATGTTGAAACTCCGTTTTGTTAACAGCATTAAAAACATTGAGGTCTAAGGGGGTCTACCTGTGGTCAACGTGGGTCCAGGTTTGACTTTCCAAAATAGGTATTTGCCTTCTTTGAAACTACACACACAATTCCGATGAAACTTGACCACAACTTTCATCGCCAGTGATGTACCAAAGTTTTTTCACAGGATTAAAAAATTCGGGCCCTTAGGGGTCAGCAGGGGATGGTGGGTTTGAGCCCACAAAATAGGTATTTGCCTTTGAAACTACAAACACAATTCCAACGAGACTTGATCCGTGATCTTGAAACACAACCGTGATCTACCAAAGTTTGTTCATGGCATTAAAAAAAATCAGGGTGTGTGTGTGTGTGTGTGTGTGTGTGTGTGTGTGTGTGTGTGTGTGTGTGTGTGCGTGTGTGTGTGTGTGTGTGTGTGTGTGTGTGTGTGTGTGTGTGTGTGTGTGTGTGTGTGTGTGTGTGTGTGTGTGTGTGTGTGTGTGTGTGTGTGTGTGTGTGTGTGTGTGACCCTCCACCCCCCCACTCCCCCAAAATAAGTGTTTGCTCTCTTCTCTGGCTTGATCACAAGGTTCATCATCCGTGATCTACCAAAGTTTGTTCAAGGCATGAGAAAAATTGGGGTCTATGGGGGTTGCCCAAAATAGGTATTTCTTTGTTTAAGTTTTATGATTATGTTAGTATGATGCTGCACTGTCTCGAGGTAAATTAGTTGGTGCAGTTAGTACATTCGTGCAAATTTACCGAGGTTATCCGCACCCTTTTCTGGGTCTGTGTTCGTTTGTAGTGCCCTTGTTTTGAAGTATGCGATAAGGCCTGTGGGTTTGATTAGCGTGCCGAACCGGCTTCAGGCACGGTTCAATAATGTTGTGTAATTTAACCAGAACATTTTTTTAAATGTCGAATCTAACTATAATTTTAATTGATTTATCTGTATGTTGCATCCAAAATAGACACTATTAATCCTGTATTTTATCTGTGTAGTTTCATCACTAGATCTATGTGTTGTTGTCAAGGGCCATAATTTTCTTATCTCTCCTAAATGTTACATATAAACCGTTTAGACATATAGACGGGTGTATATTACATATATACGGGTTTCCTGCTTCCTCACATATAAAACGACGACCAACAAAAATTATTAAACAGGTTAACCTTTACTATATAGAAGAATCGTTACCGATGTGGAAAAACACTGAAAGATGGAAGGTCGGTCCCTATACACAACAACACAACATGCATTTTAAAGGCCATTTTCCCTGCTAGAGCGGGGGTTAGCCTTGCGGTCCCCGTGACAATCTTCTCCATTTTGCCCTATTTTCTGCATCTCTCCTGGTTAACCCCCTTGCCCGCATTTCTTCTTCCACCATCTTTAGCCAAGTCTTTCTCGGTCTTCCCCGTCTTCTACTTCCTTCTACATTCATTTCCATCACTCTTCTCAACCAGTCACTTTCATCCTTCCTCAACACATGACCAAACCATCTCAACCTGTTCCTCTTCACAGCATCCATCACAGGCTCTATTCCCATCATCTTTCGCAATTCATCATTTGTCTTCCTCTCTCTCAACGATACTCCGCACATCCGTCGAACCATTCGCATTTCCACCCTTTCCAACCTTCGTTGCT
The DNA here is from genome assembly GCF_964187855.1 of Myxine glutinosa. Classification (NCBI taxonomy): domain Eukaryota; kingdom Metazoa; phylum Chordata; class Myxini; order Myxiniformes; family Myxinidae; genus Myxine; species Myxine glutinosa. The sequence goes on along the minus strand of NC_136264.1, from coordinate 71,670,690 downwards.
GCTCTACGTTCATTACCCATGTCTCGCTCCCATAAATCATAACACTTCTCACACATACAGCATACACCTTTCCCTTCAGCTTCAACGACACTCCCCTCATCATCAGCACGCCACTCAATTCCCGAAACTTCTTCCATGCACATCTCACTCGAGCAACCGTTGCCGAGTCTGATCCACCTTCTCCATTCAGCATGCCTCCGAGGTAGCAAAATGTTTGTCCCTATAAAAGCTCATAACTCCATCTTGGCAGAAATTGTAACATATCACTTGCAGCATATAAAGAAGGAGGCCTTTTTGTCCCCCGTCGCACCGCTGAGCGAAAGGGGGACTATGGTTTTCCCCTCCGTCCGTGTGTCCGTCCGTCCGTGTGTGCGTGCGTGCGTAAGCATAATTCCGTGATCTTGTAGCATAATTCCAAGATGTCCGCTTTGAATAATTTTCAATCTTAAGGCGAGTTGACAGGTTGTATAATAATGTTCACATATGGCTGGAATGTATTTATGATATGAAGTAGATTCCTGGATAATGCCTTCAGATGGCTGGATTGGTTTGTTTGTTATTTTATGCAAGTCTTTTGAATAGTGAACGATTTTATCACATCTTGGTCTCCGGTGAATCCACTAAGGCATTTGTGTACCTTGCCGTCACTACACTTAACTACAATCTGCGTTGTCTCATGAAGGAATGCTTGCTTGATTGCTGCACCTGGGAGCATGCATTGGTGCACCTGGGAGAAACATAGTTGTATGCTTATTGCACTGTTGGGAATGAGCTATCATCTCATCACCGTTTCCTTTGCTTTCAGGTCCTACATATAATTTTGTACAACCATCTCCAGCACAACCAGCAAGCTCTGCCCCTTTCGACTTCTCCCAAGGTGCCATCAGCACCAATGGTTGTCCTTCCTCCGCACCTGGCAGGGTCCCTGTGGTGTCATGCTCGGAAAACGTGCACATTTCTGCTGATTACAACACTTGCTCGAGAACCGCGGTCCGAAAGCCTTTGCCGTCTCCCTGCATTCACCCTGCCTTCCCCACAGCTCCAACCTTGGCGGTGCAAACAGCTGTGACCAAGCATCTTCCTCCTGTTTATGCATCTCGTCCACATTCGATGAATGAAAGTCTTCGGTCTCAAGCCCCTTGTACACTTACATCTCCATCATATCCAATGTTTGAACCGTCATCCAATTGGCAGAACACTGAGAAATTATACAGGCATCAGGATGACCTTAAAGCTGCACATTATGGTTTGCGCAGCACCCCATCACAGACTCCCTCTGCTTATGGACAGCAGGCTTCTTGCTTTTCCACGTTTCCTAACAGCAAGTATGAACCCATTGCTGCACAACATGGTGGTGTTTCTGGAATACCCAACACTAATGCTCAGTATCAGCTCTCTGAGCCTTCCACTCTTCAACAGGACGCCTGTTTAAGCTACAATCATCAAACAGGTTGGTCATTGTCGTTTTATGTAAATATATATTTTAGATGTTCCACATTTCTGCAAATTGGTAATTTTCAACTTTGTCTCGTATTTTTGTGGTTATTGTTTTGATCTGATTTATTTTTTTGGAGGTGCCGTTTCACCTTCAATTCCCTAGTATTGGCAACTTGATTTGTTTGAAGATTATTTAATTTGATTAATGAGAATTCTCAACCCTCCCCCACCCCTCGTGTGTTGTTTGTTGTTTCCTCATCTGGTTATCCCATCATTGCAATGCTGTCTTTCTTCCTTTTTAAGGTTTGAAGAATCTTGTGGCTTTGATGCTCTTCAACAATAACTGATTGAGTCGCGATATCTCATGAGGAATATATTAGCAATAAAATGTCTTCGTGAATGTGATGAGCTATCCAATCGTTAACTTGTTCACATCCAGGAAGCAGACCTTTGGGCAAAAAAAGTTCACCACGAGCAGGAGTTCAACCTCAATAGTGTTTGATGCAGGCTTTACTGTTTGGAGTAAACAATACTTGTTTTGAATTTGGTGCTTTTAATTTGCTTGAAATAAATTGTGCGTGTATATGTTCGTGTGTTTGTGTCCATGTGTGTTCGAGCATGCGTAGATGTGCTGCACTGCATGCTTGGGCCATGATCGGAAACCAATCCACATGATAGCACTTTGGATTTTTTACCAAATGCTGTCCGATTGCAGGGTTGCAACTTTAGGAAGTTTCTTGCATGCATGAGCTAGTTGTACACGATCTGTATCTTGACTTCTATGAATTGCCAATAACACATGCTGCTTAATTTGTTCCTCCAATCTTTGGGATGTACAACCTACGTACATATGGCATCACATGTTGGAATCTCCCGCGATGAAGCTATCTCTGAGGGCCTTTCACTCACTCACCGCAGGCAGGTAGGTGGTCTTTCTGTCTTCTACCGACTCCTCTCCGGCCTTGCACTCCCAGCTCTCTCTGTGCTCTGTCCCCCAAATATTCCTACAGGTCGCACAAGATCTGCCAGCAACCCTCTGATGGTTAAACTGCCGAAATCTCGGCTCTCCGCTCACCTTCACTCTTTCATTCCTCTTTTCTCCCGCCTCTGGAACAAACTCCCTCACTCCCTTCAATCCCACTCCTCCCTCCAGGTCTTTAAAACAGCTGTTCACCACCATCTCTTATCTTCCCCCATCCAAAACCTTGATCTTTTCTACCCCCGCTAATTCACCCCAGATCCACCTTGTTTGAAATTCCAACTTCTTTCCTGGAAGTCCTGGCAGTGTCCATATGTTTTATACCTCTCCCACTGCCCCCTTCCCACGCCCCCCCCCCCCAAAGCCCTCGCCCTCTCTCAGATCTCTCGATGTCTCCATGTCTCTCGGTCCCTGCTCTCAAATGTTGTGTTTGTGTCCTTCCCCCTCTCTCCCCATCTTGTCTACCGCTCCCTATGTTATATGTTTTATGTGTCGGTTTGTCTTTCTGTGTGATTAATGTTCGCTCTTTCACGAGCCTCGATATTGTATACAAAAAAAAAAAAAAAAAAAAAAAAAAAAAAACACTGACACTCATTATTTACATTGTTTAATTATACGGTAGGCCTCACATTTTTCCTGATCAGAAGGAGCATTCTGTGAGCAGTAACTACCTCCGCCACCAAAGGTGGATGGAGGTTATGTTTTCACCCCTGTCTGTCAGTTTGTTTTTCCGGCAAGTATGTTGGTTGGTTGGTTTGTCTGTCTGTTTCTCTTTTTGTGCGCAGTACTACATCTACATCGTTGTACATAGCCTCACCATACTTTACACAGATATTTGCCTTGCCCTGGATTAGACTGTGCCCAATTTTTAGCTCTCTAGGCCCAAGGTCAAGCTCAAGGTCACCCAAAACGTGAAATCAGGGGGGTCGAGTTTTCATTTAAAATATATTTCAAACCACTATAACTCTAAAAGGACAAGAGATATGCATACACTTACTGTTACTGACATATAGGAAGTCACATACGACATTTCATTTGGCACCATGACCTTTGACCTTGAGTGACCTTGAAAGGTCAAACTCAAAGTCACATTGTTTTTTTTACTAATAATTCTGTCAAACATTATCCGATTCCCTTCTAACCAACACCCCTGAAAAAAGTACATTCCGGCAAGTCCTCGGTCTCTGACCGATTTCTAGTCTGTCTGTGTGTCTGTCTGTCCATTTGTGAACAAGATATCTCAAAAGGTTGTGGATGGATTTGGACGAAATTTGGCAGAGAGGTAGCGTATGTGACAAGGACGAAATGATTAGATTTTGATGAAGATCCGGAATCGGATCCGGCGAGTAGAATTTTTAAAGTGATTCTTCACCATTGGGAGATAGGGCCAAAAACGATACATAGCAGGATATCTCAAAATGTTATTAATGGATTTGAACGAAACTCGGTGTAGAGGTTGGGTGTGTGACAAGGAAGAATCGATGAGACTTTGGTGAAGATCTGGATCCGGCTAGTATAATTTTAAAAAGTGATTCTTCACCATTGGGAGATAGGGCCAAAAACGATATATACAGACTTGGCATTTAATATGGAATATTTTTTTTGTGGGGGTGAACTTACTTTTCAAGATGACTTAGAACCAAAAGTTCATTGGAATTATGTTGAAATTATTCTAGATTTTGTTAATGTGACCTTTAAAAGAAACAAAAACCACATTTGACATTTCGAAGCAAATAAATTGATCCTTGAAAGTGATGTAAACTGATATCGAACTCAATTCACGGACAGTACTGTGTTAAACTTCTGTGCGTTTTCCAGAAGTATCTCCTTATTTTGCACATCAGCCAAATTTTTTTTTAACAAAAACAAAAGTTAAATTACGACTGGGATTACGGACAGTAAAATTACAGTTCAGTACTTCGTGTAACCCCCATGAGCATTCAGGAGAGCACGTACATGTTGAGGCATGCTGTTCACGAGATTTGCCAAGGTTTGGACAGGAATCGCTTGCCATGCAGTGACAATAGCCTGCGGCCATTCATGCACAGAGGTCGGCTGCTGGTCCAAGTGGTCGATTTGACGCGTTAATTCTGCCCACAAGTTCTCTATCGGATTCATATCCGGGGACATGGCAGGCCACTCCATATGCTCTACACCACGGTCAGCAAGAAAGTGTTGGATCATGCGAGCACAATGAAGCCGTGCATTGTCATCTTGGAAGACAAAATTTCCTCGAAAGGCTGCACGAGCAAATGGAAGCGATGTTTCTTCCAGAATGCCCCTGTACTTGAACTGGTTCAGGTTTCCATTCAGAACAACCAGGTCAGTTTTGCCACCTGCATGAAAAGCAGCCCAAACGCTCACCCCACCACCTCCAGCTTGGACTCTTGGCACTATACAATCTTCATTGTAGGCTTCATGCACTTGTCTGCGCACTCGGACGTGGCCATCTTGACGATAGACCAGAAATATAGACTCGTCACTGAAGATCACGTGATTCCAGTGTCCTGGCTGCCATTTTCGGTGCTCTCTGGCCCACTGCAATCGGCGCTGGCGGTGTTGTCTGGTCAGGCATGGCTTTCTCAGGGGACGCTTGACACGATAGCCTGCTTGAACCAGTCGTTGGTTGACTAGCCTTCTGGATACAGGCACATTTGTCAGTTGCTGCCACTCAGCCCTAAGCCGATTAGCTGACTTGTTACAGCCATTGCGGACTAACCGGTGCAGCTGGCTATCATCTCTCCTTGTGGTTCTGCGGGGACGTCCTGGCCTCGGTATTGGAGTAGGGACACCCCTCTGAGCATTTCGTTTCAGGATCTTTGACACCTGACCTTGAGTGATGCCATACTGCCGAACAATAGCACGCTGTTTCATGCCGGAATTTCGTAAAGCCACCACTCCATGACAAACAGCATTGACGAGTTGACGGACCATCTCCAGAGGAAGCGGCAATAACTTTTGTAGATGTGCAGCAGTTGTTTTCCACTAATACAGAACGCAACAACCCTTATATACCCGATTGTGAAGCCAATCGTCAAATGTACCTGTCCGTACATTTTGTCACACCACATGTGATATAATCCTGTTATTGACTTCTTGCTGTGACAGACAATCAGTGACATGGTTCTTTTATCAAAGAAATCACCGAAGCATAAAAGAAACTCACCAGATTGATATACTGAGTTAAGAAAGTAAACCCAAGTCAAGAAAAAAAAAATATTCCATATTAAATGCCAAGTCTGTAGCAGGATATCTCAAAAAGTTGTGGACGGATGATTTTGCTTAAATGTGATTCTTTATTGTGATTTTCTGGTCTACTGTGGGATATAAAATGTAAACTGTTCACCTGGTGGAGGTATGCTCTCTACTGAGTGCCGTTCTAGTTATCACTTGTGTTGTGACCGCCTAGTTGCAGTGTGAGACTGATTAATTCACTTGTTGCTCAAATTGTTGGGAAATGTTACTTTTCCAAGGTTACCTTTTACCTTTCCAAGGTTACCTTTCCAAGCAAATGCTACTTTTCCAATGTTACCTTTCCAACATTAAACTGGACATTTCTCAGGTCCAAAGATAGTGTCCTTTGACCAATACGGCACTTTCAAAATGATGTAATCTGCCCGAAAATGCTCGGTGCGCATGCGCAGAAACCGCAGGAAGCTGAAGAGTTCGGGACAAAATCGTATGCATTAGTTGTCTGAGATAAGAATCTTACTTGGAATGGCTCACCAAGCTGTTGAGCGAAGCTGGAAATACTTGGAAAAGTATCTGAGAGAAAGGGCTGTGCCTCTGCACAAGGAAAGACCTGGATAACTTTCTCAGCTCATCAAACGGGCATTTGCTCATACTGCAAACTGCCAACCAGGTGAAAGGCCCAAGTGGAGGGATGTGTGTTGCACAAACTCCCTACAGATCTCTACTAGTGAATAGACTGTGTATCTGGATTAAATTCTTCTGAACACTGATGAGTAGGACATATCTGGGGCTTGTGTATGTACAGGGAAAGTTTAATTGCATGATGATTTTCCTATTAATCATGTTGGGAGGAGGAAGGGGCTATTGGGGCTGTGAGGGCTGTTGTAAATATACTAGTAAAACGCCCGTCAAATATGTCTGGGTGGAGCAGTTTATTTGACGTTGCAGCCTTGTGAGCGTGCCAAAGTCTGAAGCCTCGGCCTAGTGTCAGGTGTGTTTTTATCTTCTCTATTTATAAGACATCCTATGGATGTAAGTTAACACTCGTTTTACTCTGCATGCTTTGCACATCATGTGCAGCAAATTGCACTGCCTTGTATTTATTGTTATTTTTAAAAAACGCTTCTATACACCACCCTTGAGGCTCAGTTTGCAAGCCACTGTCTACAATTCAAATAGAAGAGGCATAATTCCTCTTTTATGGAAAATGTTTTCGAGTTTGTTTGATCATCAAAAGTAGACCGGAGTGAACACATGTTCGTGTTTAAAGATTGGCCTTTAAAACTTATCCTTATGAAGGGGGAAAGACGTCTGTACAAACACACAAACTGCCATTGTGTTTTATTCAGTAGATTGTATATATGGTGCTGGGGCCACAAGAAAAATTATACTAGTTTTTTTTTTTGCATCTATTGCTAAAAGAAGAAGCTTGTTATAGTTATATCCACGGCCAATCTGAGAATGTATTAACATTAACAACTAGAACGGCACTCAGTAGAGAGCATACCTCCGCCTGGTTGGCCATATCGCTCAATGGTGAAGAATCACTTTAAAAATTAAATAATTATCATATCCGAATCCATATTCAGATCTTCACCAAAATCGAATCGGTCTTGTCACACATCCCACATGTCCACCATGTTTCGTCCAAATCCGTCCATAACTTTTTGAGATAGGGCCAAAAATGATGCATAGCAGGCTATCTCCCAATGGTGAAGAATCATTAAAAAACATTCTAGTAGCCGGATCCGAATCCGGATCTTCACCAAAATCTAATCATTTCGTCCGTGTCACATGCACTACCTCTCTGCCAAATTTCGTCCGAATCCGTCCACAACTTTTTGAGATATTTTGTTCACAAACAGACAGGGGTGAAAACATAACCTCCACCCACCTTTGGTGGCGGAGGTAATAAATGGTATGAATCACATATACCTCTCAATTAGGGATATTTCTCTTTCCTATATTTCTGCGAGTCCCATTTGCATTCAGGAATACAAAAGTTATGGTTAACCATCCTGAAATTGCTACTCTTTTGTTTAAATGCTGAAATTTATGTTGAAAAAGAAAAACTATTTTATTTACAGTTTCAGCACGAGCAATGGTAGGTTAAAAGTGCCCGGCGAGCAGAACCAAGTAGTGGAAACACACAGTGCATATGAAAAAGGCCTAGGAATTGGCAATTTTGTGTGCTTATACATCTAACAATGTGTTGCTCAGGGTAACCATTATCAAGCAGAAAGGCTTTGCGCTAGATTTTTGCAGCAAGCTTTTCGCACCAAGCTTCACCTTGCAAGGTGAGCAGGTGGTCAGTGCTCTATTCCCAGGGGTATTTGCAAGATCGCAAGGCGATCTTGTAGTGAGTGGGACGAAGAGAGTCCCATCGTCTGTAATGTCTGTTGAAGGTAGTCGTACGGTAGTCAGGAATCCATATGCAGACCTCTCGACTCGCACGTCTATAAAAGGGAATGCGTTCAGGTGCTCCATCTCAAAAGTGAATTTGAACATTGGAGTGCTTTGAGATGTGCAGGAAAGTCCGTTTAAATTATTTAGATGTAATCGAAGACGGTATGTGAGATGACAAAAAACTGAAACTTATAAAGAGCTTTGCTTGAAGGCAGCAATTGAGCATGGCGGAGGTTCAATTTAAAGTTTGGGGGTAAATATCCTCCCTCAAGTGGTATTGGAATATGACTGGAAATTGATGGTATATTGATTGCAGTAAGGTAGAACCAGATTTAAATCTATCTTTCTATCCCTTGTGGTGCAAGATTTATTGGTCCAAACTTCATTTTGCAGCAAGGTGATGATCTAAACCACTCAGCTGGAATAATTCAAACTTATTTGTAAAAGAAATAAGAAGCTGTCCAAGTCTTTCAATGCGTGGAATGCCCTCCACTGCTCTCCCCACAGCATCTCTCCCCCGTAGTCCTCTCCTCTCACCATTACAGGTGCCTGGGAGGGACCATCTTGGTCCCTCGTAGGTCTTGCTCCACCCCTTCCCCTTTACCGGGGTCCAGCGACTCCATCAGCCTGATACTACAGCTCTGGTGGCGCCACGATGGACTGGGATTCCCCACAACATCACCACTTGGCTCCTCATGGAGCCCGAGCCGTAGCACTCTCGTGATCTGGCCCATGCTCATATCCTGCCAGCCCCTGTCTGCCTGGTGCATCCCAATTTACATGGTAGGAGGAGGGAGGGAGAGGTGGGGGAAGGGTAGGGGTGGAGATTTTTCCCGAGGCCGGCCACCTTAACCTCGCCCTCCTCTTCCCCCCAGTCCGAATTCAGCCAGGGGACGAAGTTCCTCAGAGGCTTTCCCAAACAACAATTTCATGGCTTCTGGTGCCAATTTCGGCTTGGGACAATGGAATCTTGGCTCTGCTATCATGCCCTTTTACAATTTCCATGAGCGGCCAGCTTTTTATGACTCTCCTCACCTAGATGGCAACAAAATCAAAAAGTACCAAAAGCAAAATGGGCTCAGGTGGACTCTTTTCCCTCGTTAGCCTTCCCTTCTCCAATGGCGATGACATTCTATTTTAACCCTGTCTGGTAAATACACATCCCGTGAAAGGCAAGTTGATGAATCCGAGCCCCCAGCCGATCCCCAAGGGGTCTGACTCAAATACCCCAAATCCTGATCCAACCCTCACCTATGCCAGTTCGCATATGTCGGCAGATGCAGGCTCGAACTAGCATGTCGCAGGCTAGACTGTCGATCTGCACACCACAGTGGTGTCCGGTTGGCACATCGTGGGGCCTAGGAGCCCCAGCTCGACCCCTGCATGATCTAACCGCACCTCCACGAGCACTGTCTCACACACCCCTGGGGTTGCTTCACAATCTGCAGGGGCTGCTTGCCTATCAACCCCGGTCATCCCTTTTGCTGCTGATCTCTCGTCTCCTGGATGGTCTGTCTTCCCAGGCCGGACGACATCCACACCAACATGATGATGCTGCAGTACATATCTTTAACTTCAATGCTCACTATTCCAAATTTATCTCCCAACTGTTGGAGCCTCTCACAATTTTACTTTAACCATTCTCATTAATTCAGCTCCATTGTAAATTCTGGTCAGTTTAATTTGATTTCAATTTTGTTTAATTTGAGCACCTGTATGGTTAATTTTATTTTCCAAGTTTGTGAACATCTCCATTTTGTCATTACTCGATCCATTTTTTTTCAAATCTTCAATTATTTTTATTCGCTAGCGATATCCGTTCCCTCCATGAGTGAGAAGATTTGATTTCAAAATTGGTATAGTATCCCCACCCTCAATACACCCTCCCTCCAACAGTGGTCTGTGGTAAAGTGCTTGCACTATTCCATGTGTACAGATGGAATTTTCAAGTCTCCCCACCCTTGTTGGGTTGTGGTGGGAAGGGGGGGTGGGGGGTGGAGGAGGAGGAAGGGCTCCATGTGAAGCTAGGAGTGGTGGAGGTTGCCAATCTAATCTCCTCCCTGTTATGACCCACCTCAGTCCACGTGCGTCAAATGGGGGAGTGTGACACACACCTACAACTACGCACGTGTCACACTCCCCCCCATTTCATCGATGACAGCTGCCATTTTCTTTTGCTCTGTGGCCATTTTCTTTTTTTCCCACATGTGGTAAAATCCGGGGAAGTCTCTTAAATTTTCAATAAGGCTCTTTGTTAAATTATCCCTGAGGAGTATCAGGTCCAAAATTCCACTCTTGTCTACCAGTTGTTGTGTCAACAACTCTGCTAAGGTGGACCCACTGTGCCAAAGCAATGTGCTTCGCAAATGGCCGAATTGTAGGGAATCATGTTTGAGTGGGTCGTGTGCTTATCCCCCAACCTCCTCTCTCTGGTCAGAATCCAAAACCTGATGGTCTCGTAAAGTGAATGTTTGACAAATTATATCTCACCCAGAGATTAACCAAAGCAGGCTGAAACGGTTTGAGTGTGAGAATTAATCACGGTAATCAGGCTATATATGTACTTATGGAATTAGAACGGCACTCGGTAGAGCTCGTACCTCCGCCAGGATGAACAGTTACGTTTTTATCCAACTGATAGGCCGGATATAGATCTGGACCTGCACCAAAATCTATTTGGCTTGTTCTTGTCGCCGAACCAAGTCATCCTCCTCGTTTTTTTTCATCATCCATCCACAACTTTTAAAGATATTGTGCTATATGTGGTTTTAGCCCTATCACTAAATTGTGAAGAATCACTTGAAAAATTCTCTCATCCAGATTTGAATCTTCACCAAAATTGAATCAATTCTTCCTTGTCACACAACCAAACTATCCACCAAGTTTCTTCTGAATCCATACACAACTTGTTGAGATATCCTGTTCACTGACAGACAAACTGACAGACAAGGGTGACAACATAACCTCTGCGCACCTTCATAACCTCCGCCCATCTCCCTCTGGGAAGTCTACCTGAATGTTGGTAATGACGGTATCTTCTTTCCGATTGCTGACTTCATTAAATAAATCGCCAAGCTTGCAATGTTCACACAAGGTAATCCAACAAGGTTCAGAGCCACTCACTGGCAGGGATGATCAGGGACGTCAGATAGGATTATCCAGTCCACAGACCTTCCATAGGCCTTGCACGGCCCCACGTTGTTGGAGTTTTTGCAGTACGGCTTGAAAAATATCAACTTTTTGGGCGATTTGATCAGAAATTCTTCCAAATCTTTCATTGTGCAGAGACACACTCTTTTGTTGCAGGTACATTTCCAAGTATTTTCGGCTTCTTTTAGAACCTTTGAGGGCCAATTTATGTTACAATGCTTATCTGGCACACGTGAGTATGTCATTTTGAAAGTCGTGTATAATGAAACTTGATTCTAACTTCATGAATTAACCTTCATACGTTAACTTAAAAAAAAATAATTAAACTTACATTTATTCCATTGCCCAACTATTTCTGCTGTGGGTAACCTTGTAACTAACCATTGTGCTGGGTAGTTATTGTTCATTTCACAAATAACCTTGGATTGTTTTACAACCCAAGCATTTAAAAATTATTATTGGCATTTTTATTTCCCTTGTTACTTAATTTGTCAGCAACGTAAAAAAAATTTTTAAATCCTGTCTCCAATCTTTTTCAACTTCCTGATTAAATGAAGCGATATGAAGATTACTGTTTTGTTGTTGTTGCTTGCATTAACGTTTTTTTCTCACTAACTGATAATGCTGCTTGCTTTTTCATTTTGTGGACTAAATGGCTCCGTCGCATCTTTAATGGCAACTAACCTGAATTTTAAATTAACTTCTGCAAGCCCCTTGCACCTGCTTACTAAACTCTTACCCCTCTCCAAACCTTATCTTCAGGATTGGGTCTGGCTGACGCTGATTATCAGGATGGCTCTTCCCCAACTTCTCTGTCTTCAAGTGGTGACTCAGGTCAATTATCTTCATATTTAACTTATTTAGTTGGGTTCCTCCTGATACTCCAATGCTGCATTTGGTCAGTTATATGATTTCAATTACCATCACCCCTTCCTAAAATATTTTTTTTCTGTTCAGTTTTTTTTTCCCTTTATTTTTATTTTTGCTTCCTAACGACTTGCTTTATTTTATTTTTGGCCATTATCTTTGGTTTCTTGAACAATCACTGGTACTTGTGAGCAGAGAGCTATGTAAAGGTCATTGCAATGTGGGACGTTTTCTTGTCGAAATTTTTTTGTTGCATCATTTGAGTCCCAAGTACTTTATACAAAAGTATTGGATTTGATACAGTGTTACAAAAAATAATTCGCAATGAATTGTTATTACCTCCACCACCAAAGGTGGATGGAGGTTATGTTTTCACCCCTGTCTGTCTGTCTGTCTGTTTGTTTGCCCGTTTGTGAACAAGATATCTCAAAAAGTTGTGGACGGATTCGGACGGCATTTGGCAGAGATGTAGCGTATGTGACAAAGACGAAATGATTAGATTTTGGTGAAGATCCGAATCCGGGGAGGAGGGGGAGGGATGGGGAGGGGGGAGGGGAGGGGGAATAGGAGGGGGGGAGGGGAGGAGAGGGGGGAGGGGAGGAGAGGGGGGAGGGGAGAAGAGGGGGGGGGACGTACCCGGCATTCCGTGTATAAACAAGAGGGGGGAGGGGAGGAGAGGGGGAGGAGGGGAGGGGAGGAGAGGGGGAGGGGGGAGGGGGGGGAGGGGAGGAGAGGGGGAAGGGGGAGGGAGGAGAGGGGGAGGGGGAGGGATGGGAGAGGGGTGGGAGGGGGGAGGGGAGAGGTAGGGGGGTAGGGAGGGAGGAGGGGGGAGGGCGCGCGAATCGTCGAATCAGCGTGCTGCTCTGCCACCGATTCAGATTCCGTGTATAATATTCCTCGCTGAAAGAAATGAGAGATGAAAGAAAAAAAAACCTATGTGGTGTGAATGGCAATGTTCCTCGCTCAAATGTGAAAAAACACAATCGCGCGGCAAGGAACATCACGTGATCGCTCTGAGCGATCGATTGCAACTCTGCGTCCTGTCGTGGGCGTGGCCAACGTGGCCTCATGCTCCCAGGTGATTGGCTAACTCGAGCTCGAGAGAGCCATAATGCGCTACGTTATGGCAAAAAATATGGATCTAAAGATGAAAGGGGAAAAAACCTATGTGGTGTGAATGGCAATGTTCGTCGCTGAAATGTGAAAAAAGGCAATTGCTTTTCGATCTGAAATACGTGCGAACGCGTAACTGAGTTAATGGTGGCAAGGAACATCACATGATCGCTCTGAGCGAATCAGCGCGCTGCTCTGCGACCGGTCAGATTCCGTGCATAATATTCCTCGCTGAAATGCGCTGAGGTAAAAATATGGTTTAAAAATATTATGAAATCAATTTTTAGGTCGGCCATGTTCTTACCAGGCTCAATGGCCATGTCTGTGCCAAATATCAAGTACGTGAGCCTCTCCGTTTAGGAGTCTATCGGTAACATTACACACACACACACACACACACACACACACACACACACACACACACACACACACACACACACACACACACAAACTGTGTTTTATAGATATAGATGTTATTTCAAAAAGTTATGGATGAGTCCAGATTCGGCCTAACAGTAGGATACAAAACATAGACTGTTCAGCCTGGCAGAGGCATGCGTTCTACCGAGTGCCATTCTAGTTGCTTGCTGTTGTTTTATATTGATAATTCTATGATCATTGATCATACTCTTATCATTCATTGTAATCTTGTTTCTCCTCGACTTCTTTATTATCATTATCATCTTGGTATTACTTTTGGCATATCATGACACAATCAGGAGTACCCTGGGGGAATGGGGAGGGGCGGGCGGGAGGTGGCTTTGACATGCCCCTCCGTTTTGGGAGTGGGGGTGGGGGGAAAGGAATGAGGAATTTTTTCCCCGTGAAAAGAGTGCTTCATAACCTCAGTATTTCCCAAGTAAAGGAGGAAATTGTAATACCCTCTGCCACCAACACCAGGTGGTGCTATACGGTACACATTTACGTAGAGAATTTACGTCCCTCTCCCGCTCCCCCACACCCCCACATGAGGCTGCAGCCATATAGCCTATGTTACCCCCCAGACAAAGTTGTATTTGTATTTGTACTCCGAGTAAAGTAGAAAAGCGTTTATAGCTGGAGTACCCGGCGTTGCTCAAGCGAAAAAGAAACATTAACATCTATCTATAATTCCAGTAATGTGTGTGTGTGTGTGTGTGTGTGTGTGTGTGTGTGTGTGTGTGTGTGTGTGTGTGTGTGTGTGTGTGTGTGTGTGTGTGTGTGTGTGTGTGTGTGTGTCTGTGTATGTCTGTGTGTTTGTCTGTGACCGCTGTTTCTCGACGACCACGGGTCCGATATACTTGAAACTTGCCAGGTATATTGCTGGGGACCTGAGGATGTGCCTTTTCAAGGTTTCATATTAATCGGACAAGTAGTTACCGAGCTATGTCCAAAAAACGATTCAACCAATCAGAGAGCAGCGAGCTATCACGTGTGCCGAACGTGGCGAACAGACTCTGCCTCGGACGGCACATTTGAGAGCGTATTCATTTATTTCACGTTGGCAAACTATGTTGGCGTTAAACTATGTTTTAAAACTAATTAAAACTAATTTGCGATTCATCGTAACTGCGATATGCGACCTTCCGGACAGTCAAATGAGGACGTCACTTCCGGACTTACGGATAGTCATAGTGACGCTGAACGTGGCGAGCAGACGCTGCCTCGGACGGCACATTTGAGAGCGTATTCATTTATTTGACGTTGCAATCTGTGTTGATTGTTGTAAGGTACGATCGATTGTAGTACATACATATTTATATTTTGTACATATTCATTACGGGCACGTCACGGGTACGGGTACGGTACGGGTACGGTTCCGGGTACGGTTACGGGTACGCCACGTACGGGATCCAAATCAGAATCCATCACGAATGCCAAATCATCATTTTACCTTTTCATTGAATATATGCTGCTGAATGTGCCGTTGATCACGTTTCTGTGTTAAGTATGATGACGTTCAGGAAGAAGAAGAAGCCCTACCACCAATTTTGACTGCTCCCGGAATTGTTTTATTGCTCGTGTTCAAATGTCTGGTGATTGTTTTGTATTTATTTATGCGAATGTGTACTTGTATATAACTGTCATTAATCAAAAGGCTTTGGCACTATAGAGCGATTTCTTTATTTATTTATTTTATTATTATTATTATTATTTTTTTTTTAAATCCCAAAAAACGAACTTTTCTTTTTCCAATTATTATTATTTGCCTAAATCACTCCCAGGCACTCACTGATGAACCTCTGAAAGTGTGATGAAGATCCGTTCAGCCATCTTTGAGAAAAATGGCGACACAGACAGACAGACCAACGGCTCTCTTATATCGTAGACGATGGGCGACCGTGCTTCCATTCTCTTTGTCCCTCTTGTACTGGGGCGGTGTTACCAGGACCCGTTTATCCCATATGATGTTTTTTTACATTTACTGTCGTGGTAAAATATCACAAACAACTGACTGTCTGTTTTCCATTCCATCATAATCATCTTCACATCCGTTCAAACTCTTATCGGGAATTTTCACAAGACGACTCCTCCAGCTCTAAAGCTCTGAGTACTGTCATTGATAAACTTTTGCAACTTAGGGTAAAAATTAACTTTCCACTGACTATATCTCTAAAGAAAGTTGAGCAATTTTCTGCAGCCTTTCAGGGTATTGCATTATGTAATCGTCGTGCACTTGGCACACCTGCGTTTAATCGTACCCTTTCTTCCGTTCCATCTAATTTATTCTAATACTTCCTCCTGTATTGATTTATTACTTACCTGTGACTCAAGTTGAAGTCAACGCAATCACCGGTAACTTTAAGAAAACGACCTCCACTTCATCCAGATCCATCATCTTTGGTTGTTTCTTTGCTTTCAGTTGTCTCCCCACTCGTCGTCGTTCATTGTCAATGTATAGCACAGGGAAGACGGAGAGTGAGACGGTCTTCTCAAACAGAGTTGTGTGAATTTTTGGAACTACTTTCCAGATAATTTTTACAGTAGGCAGTGTAAATGCAGTTAAGACAGTATTTGTGAACTATGTTCAGTTCATTACAATAACTATCTGAAGATGTTGAGACAAGCTATGTGCTTTCAGCATTCACCTTGTAATGCTCCACAAGCAAGTAAGTAAATATCACAATGGCTTTCATTGTTATACTGAAGCCTTGTGTTGGCTTAGCGGTTCGGGTGTCGGCTTGGGATCCTAGGATCCTGGGTTCGAATCCCAGTCAATCGCTGAATTAACACCAGGGGGGTTGACTCAGCCTGTCATCCTTCTGAGGTCGGCAAATTGAGTACCAGCTTGCTGGTAAATCCCTGTGTGTCGCAAGAGGCGACTAACAGGGTTGGAGGCAGGAAGGGCATCCGGCCGTAAAACATTGCTTCAAAAAAAATGGGACCACGGTGCCAAAAAAAAGGCCAACCCCCGCCCTGTGGGGAAAAATGGCCTCTAATGGAAGTTGCTTTCATTGTTATACTGATGATACGCAGATTTACTTTTCCATTCAACCCAGACATGTGCTCTCTTCCACTACTTTGAATTTCTCTCTGCAATTGCAATGTGGATGTCAAGGTTTGACCTAGGAAGCTGAACCTGGGGTTAATGAGGGCACCCTGAAGTTTTGCCTGTGCAAGTTTAGTTTGATTATATCAAGTTTTGAATAATGTTTTTTTCACCCATCTTGCCAGTTTCTTCCTTTGGGGGCAGATAGGCATTGTGAGCCTTTTGAAGGTGACTGTATGTTTAGGCCTCAGGCTTCAGGCCTCTGGTGTCAGCCTATGTCTCAGTGCGTTTGGAATTATCTGAGCTATACAAGCGCGATGTATTATATATGCACATAAGCAGTAGTCGTGCTTTTGCTTCATGTACGTAACTCAGGTTATTTTTATTTTCGGGAGCGATTGAGGCAGCTATTTGTTGCTTGTACACTGCCCAAATAACGGGACTTGTCAGAAGAATGTGTTGCATAATTGGAACAATATCGCCAGTAGGGCAGGTACTCCGCTGGTCTGTACAATGTTGCTTCAACCTACTCTTGCTTTAATCACAACTGGAGCTATGGTTAATATATATATATATATATATATATATATATATATATATATATATATATATATATATATATATATATATATATATATATATATATACAGTGCCGTCAGGAAGTATTCACACCACTTGACTTTTTCACAGCCTGAATTTAAAATGGATTAAATTGAGATTTTCTTTTGTCACTGAATTCGAAAAAAATGTTAGGGAGACCATAGTACCTGCACTGCTGGTGTTGTGTTCCATCATTGGTCCGTTGTGCTGTGTCCTGTCTCCTTCCCCCCACCCCCCTCCTGTCCCCACACATTTCGTTATGAATTTTCATTTGCAAATAGAAGATGTTATCTCCTGGCTATTATTAGTCTCCTACTGGTTTCACATGAAGTGACTATAGGTTTGCTCTCTGGCTATCTGTCTGTCTGTCTATCCCACCTGTGGTTTTTGTCCCCCGTCGCACCGCGGAGCGAAAGGGGGACTATGGTTTTCCCCTCCGTCCATGTGCGCGTGCGTCCGTGCGTGCGTGTGTCCATGCGTGCGTGTGTCCGTGCGAACGTGCGTGCGTGCATAAGCGAAGGACCGAATTCTAATTTTGTGTGTGGGTGCAACCCACGTCAAAATCCAAGATTGGCCGCCGCCATGTATGTCTGACGCCATTTATGCCTGAACCTTGTGAGCGGAATATCTTGAAAAATAAGCGAAGTACCAACTTCTAATCTGGTGTGTGGGTGTATCTAGGCACAAGGAAGAAAGCTATTGAAAATTGGGTCGCCACGTCAAAATCCAAGATGGCCACCGCCATGTATATGTCTGAACCTTGTGAGCGGAATATCTTGAAAAAGAAGCGAAGTACCAACTTCTAATCTGGTGTGTTGATGTATCTAGGCATAAGGAAGAACGCTATTGAAAATTGGGTCGCCACGTCAAAATCCAAGATGGCCGCCACCATATATATGTCTGAACCTTGTGAGCGAAATATCTTGAAAAATAAGCGAAGTACCAACTTCTAATTTGGTGTGTGGATGTATCTACGCATAAGGGAGAACGCTATTGAAAATTGGGTCGCCACGTCAACATCCAAGATAGTCGCCTTGCATCTTCCACTTTGTCAACTCGCATCACTTCAACGATGGGGGACCTAGGCGTAACGCTTGTTCAGACTTTTTTTTCCCCATACACTTTAACATATTCATCTGAAACTTGGTACATGGCTTTATTATAATAAGTTGCAGAACAAGTTCGAATTTCAGAGCGTTTCGTCAATTTTTCACAGTTATGCCCTCTTTGGACTTGGGAAATATCACACTGGTCGGGGACATGCATTGCAAACACAATTCTCACTCTTGTTAATATTGCTATGAGCAGAGTTTGGGCTACAAACGATACATTTTGCAGGAAGGTCGTTGCTGATGTGAGGTCGTGCACCATGGCATACATTTTTGACCTTGACCTTTAATGGACCACTTTCTTGTTCATGTGCTTCAGGGCAAACCCTGTGTTCTATCAACATATAATTTTGTAAGTGGGTCAGATTTTGTACCTAAAGAAGCTGATCTAAAACTAACCCACGGTAACCACTTTTTTAATAGCCCCCTACCGGTGTACACCAGAGGGGACTATAGGTTTGCACGCCGTCCCTCCGTCTGTCCGTCTGTCAGTCCGTCAGTCCGTCAAGCAAAGAACAGTTTTCCGGACTTTTTTTTCTAAACTCTTCATGCTAATGATTTCAAACTTGGCACATGGTTTCCTTATGATAAGTTACAGATCGAGTTCAAACTTCACGACGTTTCGATCATTTTTGACAAAGTTATGGCACTTTGAACTTTGGGAATTCTGATAATTTTGATGATCCTTAACTCAGTGCCATTTAAAGTTTTAATTTCCTTTAAAAAAGATTTTCTCTGCAATAATAGGACCGATTGAGATCAAATTTTCACCGTAAGGGGGACTCGGTCTGTAGAATATTTTAATGGTAATTATGACGTCACAGGTCACGTGGTTCGGCCGCCATATTGTTTTTGGTGAAAACACGAAAACCCCTTTTTCTCTGCAACGGCTGAACATATCGAGGCCAAACTTTGCAGGCAGAATCGCATACCCATGACGAACAAAAAGGTCAGCGAGCATGACGTCATGCGTCACATGATTTCAGAGTTATGACGTTTTTAAGCATGAACCTTTAAAACCGAGCTCCTCCCTCATTTTTGATCCAATCGAGGGGAAACTTCACAGATCTGTTCAGCATGTCAATCTACTAAAATGTCCTTTTGGAATTTGCGATAGGGCATGTGGTTTGGCAGATATCGTTAATTAAACGAAAGTATTTTTAAAAAATGGATATCTCTTGTTTATTCTAGAGTTCTCCTCAAGCCGCACCGCGCGCCCTCAGCCTCGTCTGCGAACGTCAAAAGCGCGACACAGTGCGCGCTTTCGGGAGGGGCGGAGCCAAGCCGAGCAACATATATATATATATATATATATATATATATATATATATATATATATATACACACATCGATCATTGATCGTGAACCGGAAAATATAATAAATTACTGATATTTAGCGACTCGCTTAGTTATCCTCCTCGGTTCTTTATCAACAACTAATTTTGTCGTGCTTCTGCTGACCTGTCTGCAAGGTGTATAAATCGAAGTCCCGAGTGCGAATCACAGGTGAGCCCGTCCTGAGGTAATTAGCGATTGGGAACGATTCAGAACCTGTGGGTAAATAACCCTTGGTAATTTCCACAACAGTTTTCTGGACGACAGACTGCCAGTAGGGGACATGTATTGCAGCGCAATACTCAGAATGCTTGTTTGGCAAAGGTTTGTCTTCGCATACAGGTGATTATGCACCTTGGGGTGTCCTATAAGCCTTTTAACAAACTTGGTCACATGGATGTATTTATGACTTTATCCGATTGATCTATTTTCACTAATTGGATCACTGTGCCACAGTTTCTTATTTTTACCTATTTTTGGACTTGTTTGACATTCTAATGCACCTTGGACGTCCTATAATTTTTACAAACACATTAACCTATTTAGGACCGGACATTGCTATTTTTCCATGTGTATGCCCTTTTTACCTGCTGATGCACTTTAATGTCCAGGTCAGGATTTAGTTAGATTTGGAGTTGAAAATGAAAACCTCTTGTAATCGTTCCCTAACGTTCAAGCTTCGTAATGTTATTTTACTTTGTTGTGCAAATGATGGGCCTCAGAGGGCACAAGGAGACGAGCACAAGTGTAGCGTGGCACCACCTGTAAACCACACCATGATGAGGTGGTTTAGACACTTCCTGCTGAAGATCATTCATGAGCGAGCTGGAATTTTTTTTTTCTTCAATTGAACTATTGTTTCGTAGGAAGCTGGTAGGTGCTGGTTGCATCACTTCTGAAAGTGCGGCTTTGCCGCTGATGCAGTGTCTCTGTTACCAGTAAGCTGGCACTCATTTTGCCACCCTCGGAAGGATGTCAGGCTGAGCCAGCCAGTTTCACCGTGAAGCCAATACCAGGCTTTTTGTTCAATTGAACCCATGCTATAGCAGTGTCTTCATTTCCTTAGAACAAGTTACATATGTCCACATGTTTACAATCCAAGTATTTAACACGACAGCCTTCGGTGACCCAGCATATGCCACCATTATATTCTGCCTGCCATCCTCATTGTTTTTCCTTTTTCTTATTCTTTGATTTTAATCAGGATTCGTTGTATTGGTCTCTCGTTTCCAAGTGTATTTCTTCTGCTTTGCAGAGTCAGATGGAAGTACCACCACTGAGTCACCAGATCCAGCTGCATATGATACGTTGGAAGGTGGTACAGAACCTGGTAAGAATCGCGCATTCTCACACTTACTCACTCCCAGATCCTCTTTGATTGGCTGGTTTATTTCAATGATGGGTGTTCTTTCTCCATCCCTTTCCTTAGAGGTTGGTCTTTCATAGTGGCCTGCTAATACCAATTCTGTTAAAGGTTTACATCTATGACCTTCCAGCCTCTTTAGGATGCCCTTTACATCATTTTTCAGTTTATTCCAATATTTGTCCAAAAAATCTCTCATCCAATGACTAACTGGCTGCGGCCTCATCGTTATCCACTGATTTTGATAAAATACGAAGTTGGTCATTCACCTGGAATGTTTCATTCAACTCTTCGAAGTCCCACACACTTGCTCTGTCTTGCAGACCATGTGGTGAACAATTCAAATTACTTCTGCAATCCGCCTCTCACAGTAGTGCATTCTTTGGAATCCCTTGGACAAACAATATGCTATGACTTATCCTGTGCTATTAGATAATCAAACTGGGTGTCCTGAGCAGAGAGATACTTTGGAATTCTCCACTGGACTATGTCTTTACTTTATCACCCTCAACTTATACCAGTGTATACAACCTTCATCTGCAGTGCTAGTAGTATCAACAAGCTCTGTCAGCTAGTGCTGCTAAATATCCTCACCTTGCACTTCTGTAATTGGTTGAATCCAAAGTGCTGAGCCGAAATGTGGCTGCTATCAACAGGAAGCTGTAATGCAATGTTTGCTTCTTTCGCACAGCGGACAGGCTGGGGGCTTAGCAGATTTCTGTTACCTCATTTTTGGTTTCACCACTTTCCCTCCTGGTTATATGTCTCTCATAAACATGACCAGGCCACATTTCCCTGCTTGCGATCTAAACCTTGTTCCACAAACCTCCACAACGTCACCTCTCCTTAATTCTGCCCTTACATGAGTGTCGATATCTCTACAGAATAACATTTTTAAAACAAACTTTGGATTGACTATTGTTTTCAATATTCCAAGATCCTCCATTTTACTACTTTTTAGCATGGCTTGTTAGAGTTATGGTATTACGAGGGTCCGTCCAAAAGTAGTGGCTCTTATTAACTCAACTGGACTATGTCCAGCTGAGTTTTTGTCGACACCCAGTGTCCGTCGTCCGTCGTCCGTCTGCTGTCTGTCTGTCTGTAAACAATTTGACGTCTGCACTCTAAAAGTCACAAATATGGATGAAATTTGATGAAACTTGTTGTGCAGCATCTTTAAGACATAAACTAGTTTGGGATTGCATTTGGGCGTTACACGCCCAAAAATGGGCGTGGCAGGGCGGCCATATTGAAAAATCAATTTTTGTCAATCTGGTACTTCCTAATGTAGCTAGAAGGCTGAAACTTGGTGTGCAGACAGTATGTAACAAACCTCAACACATATATTACGGGTTTTGACGACGTCCGAAAAATGACCTCGTCGTGACCTATCACATGACTTGACCCATAAACATCAGTTTGGACGACGTCCAAGCTCTAAAAGTCACAAATACTGATCACATTTGATGAAACTTGTGCCTTTTGCTACTTAGAGATATTTGAAAATTTTCATTTTTCTGGTTTTCATGGAAACAAGTTGGACATAGTGCATTTTGTTATACATTTCGTTTCCGGAGCAGAACTCAAAAACCGTTCAATATATGTTAACCTAACTTTGTACACATATTAGCTAGGTGCTGACCTGGTGCCTTTTGCCACTTAGAGATTTTAAAGAAAATTTTATTTTTCTGCTTTCCATGGAGACAAGTTGGACCTAGTGCATTTTATTAGGTGGGGCTCTATTCTCGGACAGTTATTGCACATTTTCCTGTCTATGTACTAGTCTTTCAAACTATTGACAGTGTGAGAATGTATGGATAATTCAAGAGGAAATGACGAAGTTGTAATGTCACTTGCGTCCAATTCAATGAATAATGACTATGTGTGTGTGTGTGAGGAGGTGGGGATTTGATGAATGAATACCACATCTATTGAAATATTCAACATATCTTGATTCAATACCATACATGTATATTGTTTGACCAAGTCTTTCCAAATAAATTCAAGTCTGAAATCTGGTAAAAGTAATTGTAGTTTTACTTTTCATGCCTCACTTAAAACTCAATTTTTTCTAGTGTCCTGTTTAAACATGAGATACCTTCAACGTTACTGTACCTCTTTAGCACATATAAACTATATAGTTTGTGGTTCTATTATGCATATTCTAACCATATTGATATAGACCAGTTGAGTTCAGGTTCCCTGGAACTTCTAGTTTTTCAGTTTGTAACCAAAGCGTCATAGGAAAGCTACATGAGATCACAATGAAAGTTTTTTTTGTTTGTTTTTTTTTAAAGTTGGGCGGCATTATGATCGGTCATGCGTCAACATCACACCACGCTTTCAAAATGGCTGCCCCGCTAGATGTGTGTATGCAGCAGGGAGCAGTTATTGAATTTCTTACGGTGGAAGAGGTTCCACCAAGTAATATTCATAAACTTTAAAGAATGTGTACTGTGATTCTACCATTGATGTGAGCACCGTTAAACATTGGGCAAAATGTTTCGAGAGCGGAGAAACCCAATACGACGACAAGCCTCAAAGCGGTCGGCCTGCAACAGCAGTGATATGGCAAAACAAGAGTCGGATTGATGCGCTCAGTTAAAAAAAAACGGTTAACAGTTAACACGCAGCCTTGGGTAACTGTTTTGCTATGATGACAAATATTTACATTTTACGTTCTAATTTTACTCTGGATTTCTTTTAAGTTTCCAGTGGAATTGAAAGGCCAATGCAGAAGGCATCAGGTGCATCTCACATTGCAACTTCAGGTTGGCAAGGACACTCATCACTGCCCCCTGGATACCTGAACACCGGTTCATCGACACCCTGTGCACCCCCTGTCCAGGTTTGTGCACCAATACTTTGTCCAGAATCTATAACCAAGCATTGTACCTCATTTACCTGTGCATGAGTGTCTAAGGCAAATGCTTTGTGTGATATGAAAGGTATATCCAATCAGCATCGAGTTTTTAAAGCCTGCTTCGAAATTCTGTTTAGCCAGGATATGCTCCAACTTGTGGTGATGTCTAAGAGCCTGGCTTATTGCACTTTTTCCATGTAATTTTGTTTGGGGATAAATGTTGGAGACAGTCATTTTTGGAACAATTTAAGACATAATGCAAGTGGAAGGCGTTTTACTTTTTTGGCTCACCTGGAATGAAGTTTAGGGGAACTTATGCGATGGCACGTCGTCACTCCGTCCGTCAGTCCGTCAGTCCGTCCGTCAGTCAGTCAGTCAGTCAGTCCATCCGTCCGTTCGTAAACACTTGAAACCTCTTCTCCGAAACCGCTGATGGGATTGCGAACAAATTTGGCAGAAATGATATTTGTTGTGTTGTGACTAAAGTTTGTTCATGGCATTAAAAAAAATCTGCCCCTTTGGGAGTCTACGGGGGGGGGGGGGGGGGGGTCAAAGTTGGTTCAGGTTTGACCCCCCAAAATAGATATTTGCTTTCTTCTCTGAAACTACACACACGATTTCGATGAAATTTCACCACAACCTTCACCACCCGTGATGTAATAAAGTATGTTCATGCCATTAACAAAAAATCTGCCCATTTGGGGGAATAAAGGGGGGGCTGCCCCCCAAAATTGGTGTTTGCTTTCTTCGCAGAAACTACACACGCAATTCCGATGAGACTTAACCACAACCTTCATCACCCGTGATGTACCAACGTTTGTTCCTGGCATTTAAAAAAATTGGGGACGAAGTTGATCTATGGGGGGTCTTTCCCCCCAAAATAGGTATTTGCTTTTTTTCTCAGGACCTACACACAAAATTTTGATGAAACTTCACCACAACCTTCCTCATCCGTGATGTACCAATTTTGTTAAAGGCATTGGAAAAAATGTGGTCTGAGGAGGTACATGAGGTGGGATGGGGGTACTCTTTGACTTTGACCGCCCCCCAAAATAGGTATTTTTTTTGTTTGTTTGTTTAAAGTCTTATGATTATGTTATTATGATTCTACATGCTTCCCTGTCTTCTAGCAACCATTGAAATTGGTTTAAAATACCTTTAGTTAGTGCAGTATACAGTTTATTCTACCAGGTGAGCGCTAGGGGTATTTCCCCTATGTTTTATGCCTCCCTTGACGAAGTCGCCGGAGGCTTTGTTTTCAGGTTGTCCGTCTGTCCGTCTGTCCGTCCGTCCGTCCGTGATAGGTATTCGTTACTGCGATAACTTGAGAATGGCTGAAGGGATCTCAGTCAAATTTGGTGCAGGTCTGTGTAATGAGGTAAAGATGAATTGATTAGATTTTGGGGTCACGAGGTCAAAGCTCAAAGGATAGAGGTCATGTTAGGTAAAAATTATATTGCCGCGATAATTTGTGAACCAGTGATGGGATTCAGACCAAATTTGGTACACTTATGTAGAATGATGTAAAGATGAAGTGATTAGATTATGGGGTGAAGAGGTCAAGAGATCAAAGGTCAAAGTCTATAATACTAGGGCGTGCCCGTACGTGGGTGCAAAAAAACATGCGTGCAAACAACAACAACAAAAAAAAACTTTGAAACCACGTGGCAGTAACGACCACAGAACCCCCCCCTCTATTTACATGAAATGGTTTGGTCCATTCGCAAAGCCAAAGCGAACGACCACAGAACCCCCCCCTCTATTTACATGAAATGGTTTGGTCCATTCGCAAAGCCAAAGCGAACGGCTTGCGAGTACGGTGACCATACCTTGGGAACCACTTGTCCGATTAATTTCAAACCTTGAAAAGGCACATCCTCGGGTCCCCAGCAATATACCTGGCAAGTTTCAAGTATATCGGACCGGTAGTTGTCGAGAAACAGCGGTCACAGTCAAACACACACACACACACACAGACACACAGAGATTACTGGAATTATAGATAGATGTCAATAACTTGAGAATGGCTGAAGTGATCCAATTCAAACTTGGTACAGGTATGTATAATGTAAAAGTTAACTGCTTAAATTTTGGGGTCAAGAGGTCAAAGTCTGTAATAGGTCTATAACTTGAAAATGGCTGAAGTGATCTCATTCAAACTTGGGACACATACAGTTGTGGCCAAAAATATTGGCACCCTTGCACTTTTTTCAACTAACTCACAATTTTCTCGAAAAATAAGTTTAAATTGACGAAAGTATTTGGTCTCCAAAATGCTCTATTTCACTGTTAATATCACAGAACGTTTGTTTTTGATTCAGAACTTAATATATATATATATTTTTTTTGTTTGTTTTGTTTTGTTTTGTATGCAAGATCAAGGCTCGTGTAAGAGCTAACATTAATCACAAAAAAAAAACGGGCACATAAAAAAACATAATAAAGGGAGCGGGACAAGATGGGGAGGGAGAGGGAAGCACACAAGTACAACAGTGGAGAACAGGGACATCGGGAGATCTGTGGGAGGGAGAGGACTTGGGGGGAGGAGGCATGGGAAGTGAGGGGGGGAGGTATAAAACACATGGACACTGCTAGGACTTCAAGGAAAGAAGTCGGTATTTCAAAAAAGTGGATCTGGGGTGAAATTAACTGGGGTAGAAAAGATCAAGGTTTTGGATGGGGAAAGATAAGAGATGGTGGTGAACAGCTGTTTTAAAGACCTGGAGGGTGGAGTGGGATTGAAGACAGTGAGGGAGTTTGTTCCAGAGGCAGGAGAAAAGAGGAATGAAGGAGTGAAGGTGAGCAGAGAGTCTTGATTTTGGCAGTTTAACCATAAGAGGGTTGTATGCAGATCTTGTGCGACCTGCAGGAATATTTGGGGGACAGAGCCCAGAGAGAGCTGGGGGGGGGGGGGGGCAAGGCCAGAGAGGAGTCAGTAGAAGACGGAAAGACCACCAACCTGCCTGCGGTGAGTGAGTGAAAGGCCCTTGGAGTTAGCTTCATCGCGGGAGATTCCAATGATTCTGAACGCTTTGGTTTCAACAGTGTGAAGACGAGCTAGGTGTGAGGCAGGAGCACCAGCCCAGAGGGAAGAGCAGTATTCCATTGAGCTGCGGATGAAAGCCTTGTATGTGGTGAGGAGCTCAGGTGTGCCAAGGAAGGACTTCGCACGACGGAGGATGCCCAGTTGGCGACTGGCTTTGGAGGCCAGATTTGAAATGTGGTTTTCCCAGGAAAGATCATGGCAGATAGTGAGATCGAAAAGCCTGAGTGACAGAACTTCTTGGAGAGGATTATTCAGAAAGTGGATGGGAGGGTTGTCCAGTCGGTCTTTTCGGAGAGACATCGTAAGAGTGTGAGATTTGTCAGGATTGAAAGACATGTTCCACTTGTTTGCCCAGTCTGTGATTTTGTCCAGGTCTGCAGAGAGTGAGGAGGCTGCAGACTGCCGATCTGAGGAATGAGGAATGGAGTGACAGAGAGTAGAGTCATCAGCAAAGAGATAGAGAGGATTTTCAAGAGAGTCAGAGAGATCATTGATGAAGACCAGAAAAAGCACAGGGCCCAGAACACTGCCTTGGGGAACTCCACCCTGAACAGGAAGAGGAGATGAGAGAAACCCATTCAGGGCCACACGTTGACTACGACTAGAGAGGAAGTCCGCCAGCCATGTGTGGAGATTTCCATGGATGCCAAAGGAGGAGAGTTTGGTGAGCAGAGCGGGGTGCCAGACCGTATCGAAGGCACGTGATATGTCAAGGGAGACAGCTCTAATTTCCTGTTTGGCATTGAGGACCTCCATCCATTGTTGAGAAAGCAGAAGCAGCATGTCCAGAGTAGAGTGACCAGGTCTGAAACCAAATTGATGATCAGAGATCAAGCCATTGGAGAAGAGGAAAGATTTCATATCCGAAGCAATGATGGATTCCATGACTTTGCTGATAATTGGGAGAAGGCTGATTGGTCTGTAGTTGCTAGGATCTGTTTTTGCACATTTGTTGTGCAAAGCGGTGATGTTGGCTGATTTCCAAGCAGATGGCGGATGACCTTGAGCAAAAGAGAGGGTGAAGAGAACAGAGAGAGGGAGTGAAAGAGCGGAAGAACAGGATTTTAGGACCCGTGGGCTGATGCCGTCAGGTCCAGTTGCAGAATCAGAGTCGAGGGTTGACAGAAACTTTTACACCTTGTCAGGAGGAAACGACACAGAGTCCAGGAGCAGCAACTGGGTACGACTGGGTACGGTGGGTACCCAGAGGGATGGGTTTGGGACACAAGATTTAGAGGCAAACACAGAGTTGAGGCATTCAGCTTTTTCACTTGCGGAGTCAGCCGTGTAGCCATTTGAGGTGGGGGACGGGATGGAGGGGGCACAAACACCAGAAACAGATTTGACCAGACGCCACCAGGATTTGGAAGAGGGAGACAGATAAGAGAGTTCGGTCTTGAGAACGGAGAGATATTGTTTCCTGGCTCACCTGAGGGTGGACACACACTTGTTTCGGGCTTTGTGAAAGGAAATGAGATTTCCTTCCGTTGGATTTGCTTTCCAGGAGACGAAAGCAAGTTGTTTCTGGGCAACACCCTCACCACAATATTCCGTGTACCATGGACGGGAGGAAGGGTATGACAACTGAAGACGAGATGGGATAAATCTGTGCATGAGAGAGAGCAATTTACTTTGGAAGAATTCCCAGGATGAGTTGATGTCAGAGGCGGTAGAAATGGGAGACCAGTCCAGATGATTGATGGCTGCTTGAAGACCGTGCCAGTTGGCCTGAGTGAAATGCCAGACTTGTCGACACAACGTCGACTTCGTCTTGAACCATTCCTGGGTGCTTTTAGAAGTGTGTTTGGAGTCATTGTCCTGCTGCAAGACCCATGACCTTCAACGGAGACCCAGCTTTCTGACACTGGGTTGAACATTGCACTCCAAAATGCCTTGGTAATCTCCTGATTTCATGATGTCATGCACACATTCAAGGCACCCAGTGCCAGAGGCAGTACAGCAACCCCAAAACATCACTGAACCTCCTCCATGCTTGAGTGTTGGGAAGGTGTTCTTTTCGTTGAAGGCTTCATTTTGTTTTCTGTAAACATAGAGATGATGTGCTTTTCCAAAAAGCTCTAATTTGGTCTCATCGGTCCACAGGACATTCTCCCAGAAGGATTTTGGCTTGTTACCTTCGCAAAAGCGGAAGGTTATGTTTTGATCGCTGTGTATTTATTTGTATGTCTGTGTGTGTGTGTGTGTGTATGTTATTCGCATAACTCAAAAAGTATTCAACCGAATTGCATGAAATTTGGTGGGATGATTGGTTATTATACGGGACACATTTGATTAGATTTTGGGAGCAATCGGGTCAAAGGTCAAGGTCAAGGTCACGAAAAGGTCAAAATCGTATTTTTACCATAGCGCGGTCAATTTTTATCCAATTGGCATGCAACTAATGCCAAAATGTTCAGAATTCAATGCCCGATCTTGTGATATACGACATGACCCAGTGAAGACATTACCCTTGTTAGCGGTTAGCGACACTCCCATGCCAAGTACAGAACAGTAGCTGCGGCGAAGGTATGCCAAGCTACCGCTTGGCTGTGTATGTGGCAGCGCTGTGGCAGCAGCCAAGCTGTGTATGTGGCAGCGCTATGGTCGCTGTGTATGCCAAGGTATGCCCCTGACCTTTGACCCCCAACCGCTAACAAGGGTAATGTCTTCACTGGGTCATGTCGTATATCACAAGATCGGGCATTGAATTCTGAACATTTTGGCATTAGTTGCATGCCAATTGGATAAAAATTGACCGCGCTATGGTAAAAATACGATTTTGACCTTTTCGTGACCTTGACCTTGACCTTTGACCCGATTGCTCCCAAAATCTAATCAAATGTGTCCCGTATAATAACCAATCATCCCACCAAATTTCATGCAATTCGGTTGAATACTTTTTGAGTTATGCGAATAACATACACACACACACACACACAGACATACAAATAAATACACAGCGATCAAAACATAACCTTCCGCTTTTGCGAAGCAGCCTGCCACATATGCCACATATGATCACTTGTTCAGGTCTGTTTTGGAAAACTTCAGTCGGGCTTTCTTATGTCTCTCTCTCAGCAGTGGGGTCCTCCTGGGTCTCCTTTCATTGAGGTGGTGATGGATGGTGCAAGTTGAAACTGTCGTACCTTGTGTCTGAAGGTCACCTTGAATCTGTTTGGCAGTTGATCGAGGTGCTTTCTCCACCATTCAAACAATGATGTCATGTCAGGGAGGGGGCTCTTCCCCCTCCTCAAATAACACCTCACTGTGCCTCACCCAATCTCCATCAAACCTTTTGTCCGCCCCATTCTTCCCTTTCTCCAAGCTATTCTGAAATCTCTGAAATCTCTGACACACCTTCAACAGCTCTCCCTACCTCTTCCTCCTCTTCCACATCTTACCCTACCCCTCCCCCCCCTGTTCTGGACCCGATGCTCCCCCTACCTCTTCATTAACGGTATGGACCTCAAACATCCGGGGCCTTCGCTCAAACCTGACTGACCTCTCCATACAGGTTGCTTCTGACAAACCAGATGTGATCTGCTTAACAGAAACTTTCCTCCTTCATGATGTCTCTGATGCCTTGGTATCTCTCCCAGGTTACTCCCTCCTCCGGTATGATAGACCTGAGCCTCGTCCTGGAGGTGGGGTTGCTATCTTTATAAAAAACTCTCTTCCTCACTCGCCCTCCACTGCCCTCTCTCCACCTCACCCCCAGGAATACCTTTGGCTATGGCTTCCCCTTCGCTCCCACCTTTTGTTCATATGAGTGTTGTACCGTCCACCAAACAGCGATGACTCCATCTACATCTCACTGTCTGATAATATGGACCAACTTCTATCTACCCATCTCAACTCTCTCTTCCTCATATGTGGTGATTTCAATTGTCACCATGCCAGTTGGCTGGGTGTGGGTACCTCTCTCACCAGCCATGGCTCTTCAGCAAAGGACTTCTGCGACTCACTGGGACTGACACAATCTGTCAATTTCCCGACCCGGATCTCAGTCAACGGAGCATCTTCTCTTCTGGATTTGGTTATGACAAACTTCCCTGAAAATGTCTGCTGCTCTTCTTCTGCTCCAATCGGCTCATCTGATCATGTGCTTGTCAAAGTGGACATCTCTCTGACCATTCTCGGAGAGCCTCCTCAGCGTCGCCGAGTCTGGCATTTCACTCAGGCCAACTGGCACGGTCTTCAAGCAGCCATCAATCATCTGGACTTGTCTCCCATCTCTACCGCCTCTGACATCAACTCATCCTGGGAATTCTTTCAAAGTAAATTGCTCTCTCTCATGCACAGATTTATCCCATCTCGTCTTCAGTTATCATACCCTTCCTCCCGTCCATGGTACACGGAATCTTGTGGTGAGGCTGTTCCCCTGAAACAACTTGCTTTCGTCTCCTGGAAAGCAAATCCAACGGAAGGAAATCTCATTTCCTTTCACAAAGCCCGAAACAAGTGTGTGTCCACCCTCAGGAGAGCCAGGAAACAATATCTCACCATTCTCAAGACCGAACTCTCTTATCTGTCTCCCTCTTCCAAATCCTGGTGGCGTCTGGTCAAATCTGTTTCTGGTGTTTGTTCCCCCTCCATCCCCTCCCTCACCTCAAACGGCTTAACGGCTGACTCCGCACGTGAAAAAGCTGAATGCCTCAACTCTGTGTTTGCCTCTAAATCTTGTGTCCCAAACCCATCCCTCTCTGTACCCACCGTACCCAGTCGTACCCAGCTGCTCCTGGACTCTGTGTCCTTTCCTCCTGACAAGGTGGAAAAGTTTCTGTCAACCCTCGACTCTGATTCTGCAACTGGTCCTGACGGCATCAGCCCACGGGTCCTAAAATCATGTT
Source organism: Myxine glutinosa (assembly GCF_964187855.1). Classification (NCBI taxonomy): domain Eukaryota; kingdom Metazoa; phylum Chordata; class Myxini; order Myxiniformes; family Myxinidae; genus Myxine; species Myxine glutinosa. Next base: position 71,638,911 of record NC_136264.1, on the reverse strand, counting down.
CTTCTGCTCTTTCACTCCCTCTTTCTGTTCTCTTCACCCTCTCTTTTGCTCAAGGTCATCTCCCATCTGCTTGGAAATCAGCCAACATCACCGCTTTGCACAAAAAAGGTGCAAAAACAGATCCCAGCAACTACAGACCAATCAGCCTTCTCCCAATTATCAGCAAAGTCATGGAATCCATCATTGCTTCAGATATGAAATCTTTCCTCTTCTCCAATGGCTTGATCTCTGATCATCAATTTGGTTTCAGACCTGGTCACTCTACTCTGGACATGCTGCTTCTGCTTTCTCAACAATGGATGGAGGTCCTCAACGCCAAACAGGAAATTAGAGCTGTCTCCCTTGACATTTCACGTGCCTTCGATACGGTCTGGCACCCTGCTCTGCTCACCAAACTCTCCTCCTTTGGTATCCATGGAAATCTCCATGCATGGCTGGCGGACTTCCTCTCTGGTCGTAGTCAACGTGTGGCCCTGAATGGGTTTCTCTCATCTCCTCTTCCTGTTCAGGCTGGAGTTCCCCAAGGTAGTGTTCTGGGCCCTGTGCTTTTTCTGGTCTTCATCAATGATCTCTCTGACTCTCTTGAAAATCCTCTCTATCTCTTTGCTGACGACTCTACTCTCTGTCGCTCCATTCCTCATCCCTCAGATCGGCAGTCTGCAGCCTCCTCACTCTCTGCAGACCTGGACAAAATCACAGACTGGGCAAACAAATGGAACATGTCTTTCAATCCTGATAAATCTCACACTCTTACGATGTCTCTCCGAAAAGACCGACTGGAAAACCCTCCCATCCACTTTCTGAATAATCCTCTCCAAGAAGTTCTGTCACTCAAGCTTTTGGGTCTCACTATTTGCCATGATCTTTCCTGGGAAAACCACATTTCAAATCTGGCCTCCAAAGCCAGTCGCCGACTGGGCATCCTCCGTCGTGCGAAGTCCTTCCTTGGCACACCTGAGCTCCTCACCACATACAAGGCTTTCATCCGCAGCTCTATGGAATACTGCTCTCCCCTCTGGTCTGGTGCTCCTGCCTCACACCTAGCCCGTCTTCACGCTGTTGAAACCAAAGCGTTCAGAATCATTGGAATCTCCCGCGATGAAGCTAACTCCAAGGGCCTTTCACTCACTCACCGCAGGCAGGTTGGTGGTCTTTCCGTCTTCTACCGACTCCTCTCTGGCCTTGCCCCCCCAGCCCTCTCTGGGCTCTGTCCCCCAAATATTCCTACAGGTCGCACAAGATCTGCCTGCAACCCTCTTATGGTTAAACTGCCAAAATCAAGACTTTCTGCTCACCTTCACTCCTTCATTCCTCTTTTCTCCCGCCTCTGGAACAAACTCCCTCACTCTCTTCAATCCCACTGCACCCTCCAGGTCTTTAAAACAGCTGTTCACCACCATCTCTTATCCTCCCCCATCCAAAACCTTGATCTTTTCTACCCCCGCTAATTTCGGTCCCCTTGTGTTTTATACCTCTCCCCCCCGCCCTCCCCCTCCCACGCCTCCTGCCCCCAAGCCCTCTCCCTCCCACACTTCTCCCTGCTCTCAAATGTTGTGGTTGTGTGCTTCCCCTTCTCTCCCCATCTTGTCTTCCGCTCCCTCTTTTTGTGTGTTTTGTTTGTCTGGTTGATTTGTTTGTGAAATAAATGATAGCTCTTTCACGAGCCTCGATTCAGTATACAAAAAAAAAATAAAAAAAATCCTTCACTGCAATCTTCGATCAAGCTTTCACTTGCGGCCACATCCAGGGAGGTTGGCTACAGTGCCATGGGCCTTAAACTTCCTGACAACATTGCGTACGGTGGACACAGGAACATCAAGATCTCTGGAGATGGACTTGTAGCCTTGAGATTGTCCATGCTTGGCTACAATCTTGTGTCTGACCTCCTCAGACAATTCTCTGGTTTTCTTTCTTTTCTCCATGTGCATTGTGGTACACACAGTGACACAAAACAGCAGAATGACTCCTTTACTCTTTTCAAACTGGTTGAATGTGTTATTTTTATATTGCAGGCACCTGCAACTCACGACAGGTGAGTTAAATTCCAAAGTAAAGGAGAATCACCTGCTTGAAATCTAATTATTTCTAACAACTTCTAAAAGGTGCCAATAATATTGTCCGGGCCATTTTAGGATTTCTGTGTGGAATAAGCTAAGATTTAGCAATTTTTTCAGATTTTTTTTGTTTTGTTCCACTACAAACCAAAGAAATACATATGTGGCTACCAAAAGATTTTAAAATTTCAACAAAAGTTATCTGGAAGAAATGGTGCATTATTTGAAAAAAGTGCAAGGGTGCCTTTATTTTTGGCCATGACTGTATGCATAATGATGTAAAGATTAACTGATTAAATTTTGGGGTCAACAGGTCAAAGTCTGTAATATGTCTCTAACTTGAGAATGGCTGAAGGGATCTAATTCAAACTTGGTACAGATATGTATAATGATGTAAAGATTAAATGATTAGATTTTGGGTTTTCAAGGTCAAAGGTCAGAGGTCATGTCAGGTTAAAATGTGATAACTTGTGAACAGCTGAAGGGATTTCAATTAAAACTTGGTGCAGGTATGTATAATGATGTAAACATGAACTGATTAAATTTTGGGGTCAAGGGGTCAAAGATCAGAGGTAATATCACATAAAAAATACCAAGCAAACTTGGTACAAGTATTTTAATGATGTCATGATGTGGGCGGAGGCATATCAGTCGAAGAGTATTGTTCTAGTTAATCCATTTGTCAATCTATTTCTAGGTTGGTCCACCCATCACAAACTTGACTGGCTCTTTAACGACTCTTGGCCTGCAAGACAGAGGAGTGAGTTCAGGGACTCCAGGACGTACGAAGTTTTCGGGGCCAGTCAATCTGCTGCAGGAAGGAAGTGTTGCACCACAGCAGCCTGTAGACCTGCCTCAGGTGGCTCTTTCACACCATCTTCGCAAGTTAAACTGCAACCCAGAGTAAGCATTTCCTTGTTGGGTGGGTGACTCGTTCTTTTTATTTGTACAAAAATTTAATTAGGCTGGGGCAAGAATTTAACAATATCATACCTTGTGCCTTTGGTCTTTTAAAATAGTGACACTGCACTTGTCGAGATTGTTGAAACAATACATTTAAAAAAAATGTTAACAAACACCGGGAGAGAATTGAAATATCTAAGTTTCCACAAAAATTTGGCTGTAACCTGTACTAAGGAATTAGTTATATGTTTTATTTTGGAAATGATTCCTAGGGGTTAACATTGCCTCGCATAATTTAGTTAGCTCGTTCGCAAATTTAGCAGAAAAAGTCTAAAGTAATTAATTCTGATATTAGATATGTGTTGCTATATGTAATAGACAGACTACATCCGCCCCTCCTAATGTTTTTGTCTAAAAAAAAAACACCATTCCCGAGAGCCCTTGTTTTACGTCTTCACCTTTGTAAATTTGTCTGTTCTTTTTAGCATTGCGATAGGCCGTAGGCGCTAGTACAGCCGGCAAAAGCCGCGACCACCACCCGACCATCAGCAACCCTGTAGGTGATGTCGGGCAAGGGTCACCCTGTATTCATATTCCGTTTGATTTGTGATCTGGCTCACAGAAGGGCAAATGGACCTATGGTGAGTGAGAGGGTAGAGGCCCTGGCGTGTCATTGTTGACGCACAAGCGCGAGACAATAACATGCTGCGGCAAAGGGAGGAATCATCTGGAATTGTCCTGGAGAAAGCTGTGCTTTTTGCCCGCCCTGCCATGCTGGATCCACGTTCTCTTCTCCTCTCATGGGTCCAGAGTCGCAGTAGAAGGCGGCTGTTCTGCCTGCCTGAGCAAGCCTTGACTGCGCTTTCAAGTCTTATGTTATTCTATCGGCCGTAAGGTATTTATTTTGTCTTGTGAATTCCCTCTGTCTTTACTGTGGTTTGCATGTGGGCCATATAAGCCATTGATAATTAAGGAATCCCGTTTGTTTGGTGGTCCATGAGCGCGAGTATTTGCTCGTGGGTTAAAGGGGTTTATTTCCATTTATTTTTGTTGCTTCTTTGTATTCCCATCCACATGTACCATAATTTGTCATTAAATCCACTTGGTCTCAGGATGAATTTGGGTTGTGGTGGTCACTCTGTAATTAATGAAAGTCTATTGATGAATTGGCTAAGGCTGTCAATGCTGCAAATGCAGACCGTAACATATGTCTCATCAGCTCACTTGTCCGCTAATTAAAGTTGAGGTGCGCTGTACCAATTAGCGTAATGCTTGGATGATTCGACGGTCTCACCGGTACAGTATCAGGATGCAAAGCCCGTAATCCGGCCCTGGACGGCTGATCCAGCTGGCTGTTGTGGTCTCGTTGAAGTGACCTGCCGGATTCGTACCAAAGAACGAATCCACATGGCAATAGCAGTATCAATATTTAATCAATGCATTTCATTAGTTATACATGTCAATATTTGATCAACTATATTAATGATGATGGAAGGGAAATGAATGTTTTTGAAATGGCGCTGCTTTGTTTGAAGTGTAGTCTTTAGATCAAAGCAGATGTCTCCCTTGGGTTTTTTTGACTTTAAAGCTCTGAACATCATAGGCATATCCTGCTATGAGGCTGAAGCTCACCTCTTTGTCTTTTCCTGCTTCTCCTTCGGTATAGGTCCCTCTGCTCCTTCAGCCCTCTGACCCTCCCCAGCAACTCCCAGATGTGTTCTTCCAGTAATTCCCTCCTGGTTAAACTTACAAAATCCATGCTCACTGAACACTTCAACTCTTCTGTTCCTCTCTTCTTGGAATCTGCTGGCTATTGCACTCTTCCTTCCAGGGCTTTGAGCAGACTGTCCATCACCATCTCATGTCAGACCTCCACCGTCATGACACACAATCGTTTTTTACTGTCATTGCCCCTCATGTGCCCTGCTCTATTGCAGATTACTGTATTTCCTCCCCTCCCCTCTCTCCTCTTTTCCTGTTTGGTCATTCGCTTGTTTGTGTCCAACTGTTGCCACGCTGATGGTTCAAACCCTTCATCAAATGCGTCAAGTACGGTATTTGAAAATATTTTGTCGTCATATTTGTGGAAGTGTTTTAAAATAGTCTCATTAAAACATCTTCATTTTAAAAGCATATTTAAGAATGACCACTCAATGGGTCATTTATAATGGACTGACAGACTGAGCATACGTTGGATGGAAGAATAACTTGAACAAAAGGTTTTTGGCACTTGAGCTGTCCGTTTAATTGTACACATTGTGCGATGACAGTTATAACGGCAACCAAGCGCTTATCTGCCGTTAGGGTTTTCGTTATGGTAGTATCGGAGGCTCGCAGGATGTGGTATGCCGAAACGACCAAGGAGTCGTGTTCATACAGAAGCCTTCGGCTGTCTATTCCCAAGAAGGTCCGAAAACCTTATCAAGGCTCCATAAAAGGCTCCATGAAACTGGAACGGAATGTTATTGCTTTGTGATGACAATACTTCAAGAGCATATGAGTCGCACTGCAAATCAAACATAGTGAATCAAATGAAAAGGAAACAGACTGGTGGCATTGATGTACAGCATGCAAAGGGCACCAAGATACAGGGCATGAATGTGTTTACATGAGAACATACAACTTACAGACATGCATTCCAATCTTACAATTAACTTCATAAATAGAGATGTACTAACCACCCACTTTAATCCTCTTTAACAAATAGCGCTTGTATGCAGATAGAAATGCAGAATGGGCCTCGTCACACAGATGGCCCCTTGGTTCGGTATGAACCTCGAGATGCTGAAAAGCATCCCCATAGCATGATGTTGCCACCAACATGCTTCATGCTTCAGGATGGTGTTAGATAGATGGGTGATGAGCTGTGCTCCGTTTCCACCAGACATAGTGCTTTGCATTCAGGCCGAATAGTTCCATTTTCGTCTTATCAGACCACATCATATTTTGCCTCATGCTCTCGGAGTCTTTCACGTGCCTTTTTGCAAACTCTAGGCTTGCTGTCATGTGCCTTTTTCTCAGGAGTGGCTTCCATCTGGCCACTCCCCATAAAGCCTATATTGGTGAAGTGCTCCAGAGACTTGTCCTTCTGGCAGGTTCTCCCATCTCAGCCAAGGAACTCTGTAGTTCTGTCAGAGTGGTCATTGGGTTTTTGGTCACCTCCCTGACCAAGGTCCTTCTTGCCCGGTTGCTCAGTTTGGTTGGACGGCCAGCTCTAGGAGGAATCTGGGTAGTTCCATATTATTTCCATTTCCTAATGATGGAGCTCTTGGGAACTTTCAACACTAGAAATTGCTTTATACCCTTCTCCAGATCTATGGCTCCTCATAATTCTATCTCTGAGTTCTTCGGACAGTTCCTTGGACTGTGGTAGAGTTTCTGCTCTGGCATGCACTGTCAACTGTGGGACCTTGTATCGAAAGGTGTTTTTTTGTCTTTCTAAATCATGTCCAATCAATTGAATTCGCCACAGGTGGACTCCAATGAAGTTGTAAAGACATCTCAAGGATAATCACAGGAAATTGGATGCACCTGACCTCAATTTGGAGTGTCATAGCAAAGGGGTTGACTACCTATTGCCTCAAGACTTTTCAGCTTTTCGTTTTTAATTATTTTGTAAAAAAATTCTATAAAACAAAACCGAAAGTCTAACAGCGGCGGAGCCGGGCTTGTTTGATACTTCAGTTGAAGAGGATAGTATGACCTGGGTGGAGATACCAGTTAGCAAATAATATAAGTATTAAATTTTTTTGAAGCAATGTAAGTCTCTAAGCTGTCTGTCACCATGGAAATGGAGAGATTGCATTGAGACACAATATGGTTTATTCTATATGTTGTCAACAATGAACCAACCATACACCATACACCACTTCAATCCAGTAACTTTGCAGTCACGAGAAAGGGAATGCAGTGTTACGATTATATTTACTATATTATTAGTATTAACGCTATTATTTTTATTATGATTATGAAAACAATACTACTGTATTGAGAAACCAGGATAAATTTGTCTGAAGTGGCCTGAACGTGAGGCATGAAGACATGAAGCCTAAGGCCTACACGTACTGTGTCGTTGGAAGATCCGAAACACCTATTCTTTCGATATTTGATGGTCATTTTTACATTCGGTTTGTTTGTGTTTCACACTGAATAAAAAATGTAAAGGTAGAGCATGGCAATTGTGATATATGACAGGTTCAACGATGTGTTCTGCCTGAACGGCATAGAAATCAAAATGGTGGTGTGTGGAGTCAGCCGTTGTATACCGTAGTAACATCACAGATGTAATCATATCATCCCTGTCATGTGACCAGACCTTCAGCTCTGATTGGTGTACTTTTTTGAGAGGCATACATACATATGGACAGACAAACTGTCCTGGACGGCTTTCCCCTGTGGGCTGCTCCGTAAAAATTCCACTTTGACATTACGGGGTATTATATGTAGATCAGTGACAAAAATAATATCTCAATTTACTCCATTTTAAATTCAGGCTGGAACACAACAAAATGTGAAAAAAGTCAAGGGGTGTGAATACTTTCTGAAGGCATTGTATGCTCTCTGGCAAGAAAGGTAAACATATACAGGTAAAGCTACAATGAGAAAATTTGAATCATGAGGCTGCATTGCTGGGTTGACTATTTGGACACAGCAGCGATTGTGGATCTTACTGATGTAGACCCACGGTCGAGGTTGCGAACTTACTGTTTGGAGAGGTCCTTGGTTGAAAGGGTCAAAACCTCAATGAAGAACCAGCTGATCTCCGCAATTGGAAAAGCTATCAATCGCTTACGAGTTAATAAAGTTCCTACTTTTAATAAAACCACTATTTTGAGGTTTGCAATTGAGATTAAGTTAGCTATAGGCAGATGTAGAAATAGTATTTTTTAGAAAATCCTTTAAATGTTAACACTTCATGAAAAGCTGTTCCTGCTCAATAAACAAATAATTAGATTTGTGTTGAACAGTCTTGTGGTAAAGTGTTGTTTGTGTGTGTGTGCACTTGCAGGGTGATGCGATGTACACTCACAGCTGTCCCACAAAGCCAGGCGCTTCTTTCCAAGGCAAAACTCCCATTGGGACTTCTTCTGCACCCATTCAAAGACTTGTCGGTAGGTTGTACATATTTAAATGTTTCTTTCACTATGAGTAAAAAAAAACCAAAAAAAAAACCTTTGGAGGCCATTTTTTTCCCGCAGGGCAGGGGTTGGCCTTTTTCGGGCACCTTGGTCCTCTTTTTGAAGCAATGTTTTATGGCTGGATGCCCTTCCTGCCGCCAACCCTGTTAGTCGCCTCTTGTGACACACAGGGAATTACCAGTGAACTGGTACTCAATTTGCCGACTTCTGAAGGATGACAGGCTGAGTAAACCCCCCTGGCGTTAATTCAGCGATCGACCGGATTTGAACCCAGGATCCGAGGATCCCAAGCCGGCACCCTAACCGCTCAGCCAACACCATAGTTGAGTATGGGACGGAATCCAAACAGATTTTTGAGATCAGGTTGTTTGAAAGGGGAAAGGCTATATCTGCAGCATTGATGGATTGCTTGATTACTTCTGCCACCGTAGGTGGACAGAGGTTATGTATTCACTCACTGATTGTCTGTCTGACACTTAGCATGAATGAATGAATGAATGCATGCATGATGTCTCAAAATGTTATGGACGGATTCAGACCAAATTTGGTGAACAGGTTGGGTGTTGTGACGAGGACAAGTTTATTCGATTTTGGTGAAGATCTGGATCCAGATATGAGAATTTTTAAATGTGATTCTTCACCATTGAGAGATAGAGCCAAAACAACATACAGTATAGCAATTTGTAATTGGAATTAAATTTGTTGGCTTGTAGTTGAGAGGATAGGTTTTTGTAACCTGCACCTTTGTTGTGAATTGGAATTATGCTTCTGGTCTTCCTGGCAGATAAGAGGTGGCCAAAATAAAAGGGACAGTTTGAAATGATCAGACAATGGATGAGAACAGAACACCATGAGAACTGATGCAATCAGTCCCCGTCTCCATTGGAGAAAGCCTGGTGTTGGCTCAATGGTTAAGGTGGCTGGTTTGAGATCTTTGGGTCCTGAATTCGAATCTTTTGGTCCCTTGACACACTGTTGAATTAACACCAGGTGGGTTGACTCGGTATGTTATCCTTCCGAGGTCGGCAAAATGAGTACCAGCTCACTTCAAACAGGGGGCACTGCATCAGCAGTACAGCTGCGCTCCCAGAAAATTATGCAGTCAAGCATCCACAGGCAGCATACGAACCACCACCACCATCACCAATGTAGAGTTGATGTTGGGCAGAACTTTCTCTACTTTGATCGAAATTCTGTGCACAGACGTTCTACAGTATCATAACTGGGTCTACAGTCTACACATTTCATGGCAACATCATCAATGTTATGACAGAACTATGGCTGTGATGCATTTGGCAAGCAGTGCAAGCACTGATTATAAATGAAGATGCACTACATTGCCAAAAGTATGCGAACACCCGTTCTACAGACTTGGCATTTAATATGGAATATTTTTTTTGTGGGGGTGAACTTACTTTTCAAGATGTCTTAGAACCAAAAGTTCATTGGAATTATGTTGAAATTATTCTAGATTTTGTTAATGTGACCTTTAAAAGAAACAAAAACCACATTTGACATTTCGAAACAAATAAATTGATCCTTGAAAGTGATGTAAACTGATATCGAACTCAATTCATGGACAGTACTGTGTTAAACTTCTGTACGTTTTCCAGAAGTATCTCTTTATTTTGCACATTAGCCAAAATTTTTTTTAACAAAAACAAAAGTTAAATTACGATTGGGATTACGGAAGGTAAAATTACAGTTCAGTACTTCGTGTAACCCCCACAGCATTCAGGAGAGCACGAACATGTTGAGGCATGCTGTTCACGAGATTTGCCAAGGTTTGGACAGGAATCGCTTGCTATGCAGTGACAATAGCCTACTGCAATTCACACACAGAGGTCGGCTGCTGGTCCAAGTGGTCGATTTGACGCGTTAATTCTGCCCACAAGTTCTCTATCGGATTCATATCCGGGGACATGGCAGGCCACTCCATATGCTCGACACCAAGAAAGTGTTGGATCATGCAAGCACGATGAGGCCGTGCATTGTCATCTTGGAAGACAAAGTTTCCTCGAAAGGCTGCACGAGCAAATGGAAGCAATGTTTCTTCCAGAATGGCCCTGTACTTGAACTGGTTCAGGTTTCCATTCAGAACAACCAGGTCAGTTTTGCCCCCTGCATGAAAAGCAGCCCAAACGGTCACCCCACCACCTCCAGCTTGGACTCTTGGCACTATACAATCTTTGTTGTAGGCTTCATGCACTTGTCTGCACACTCGGACGCGACCATCTTGACGATAGACCAGAAATCTAGACTCGTCACTGAAGATCACGTGATTCCAATGTCCTGGCTGCCATTGACGGTGCTCTCTGGCCCACTGCAATCGGCGCTGGCGGTGTTGTCTGGTCAGGCGTGGCTTTCTCAGGGGACGCCTGGCACGATAGCCTGCTTGAACCAGTCGTTGGTTGACTAGCCTTCTGGATACAGGCACATTTGTCAGTTGCTGCCACTCAGCCCTAAGCCGATTCGCTGACTTGGTACGGCCATTGCGGACTAACCGGTGCAGCTGGCGATCATCCCTCCTTGTGGTTCTGTGGGGACGTCCTGGCCTCGGTATTGGAGTAGGGACACCCCTCTGAGCATTTCGTTTCAGGATCTTTGACACCTGACCTTGAGTGATGCCATACTGCCGAGCAATAGCACGCTGTTTCATGCCGTAATTTCGTAAAGCCATCACTCCATGACAAACAGCATTGTCGAGTTGACGGACCATCTCCAGAGGAAGCCGCAATAACTTTTGGAGACGTGCAGCAGTTGTTTTCCACTAATACAGAACGCAACAACCCTTGTATACCCGACTGTGAAGCCAATCATCAAATGCACCTGTCCGTACATTTTGCCACGCTACCTGTGATATAATCCTGTTGTTGACTTCTTGCTGCGACAGACAATCAGTGACATGGTTCTTTTAACAAATAAATCACCAAAGTGTAAAAGAAACTCACCAGATTGATATACTGAGTTAAGAAAGTAAACCCAAGTCAAGAAAAAAAAAATAGTCCATAATAAATGCCAAGTCTGTAATTGGTGGATTTGGCTGTTTCAGCCACACCCATTGCTGACAGGTATATATAAATCAAGCACACAGCCATTCAATCTCCATAGACAAACATTGGCAAGAGAAAGGGCCATAAGGAAGAGCTCAGTGACTTTCAACATGGCACCGTCATATGATGCCACCTTTCCAACAAGTCAGTACGTCACATTTCTGCCCTGCTAGAGCTGCCCCGGTAAACTGTAAGTGCTGTTATTGTGAAGTGGAAATGTCTTGGAGCAACAACAGCTCAGCCTCGAAGTGGTAGGCCACACAAGCTTACAGAATGGGACCACCGAGTGCTGAAGCACGTAGCGCGTAAAAATCGTCTGTCCTCGGTTGCAACACTCACTATCGAGTTCCAAACTGCCTCTGTAAGCAACGTCAGCACAACAACTGTTCGCCGGGAGCTTCATGAAATGGGTTTCCATGGCTGAGCAGCCGCACACATGCCTAAGATCACCATGCGCAAACCCAAGCGTCGGCTGGAGTGGTGTAAACCTCACCGCCATTGGACTCTGGAGCAGTGGAAACGCATTCTCTGGAGTGATGAATCAGTTGTGAATCAGTGATGAATGCTACCTACCCAAATGCATAATGCCAACTGTACAGTTTGGTGGAGGAGGAATAATGGTCTGGGGCTGTTATTCATGGTTCTGGCTCGGCCCCTTAGTTCCAGTGAAGGGAAATCTTAACGCTACAGCATACATTGACATTCTAGACGATTGTGTGGTTCCAACTTTGTGGCAACAGTTTGGGGAAGGCCCTTTCCTGTTTCAGCATAACAATGCCCCCGTGCACAAAGGGAAGTCCATATAGAAATGGTTTGTGGAGATCGGTGTGGAAGAACTTGACTGGCCTGTACAGAGCCCTGACCTCAACCCCATCGAACACTTTTGGGTTGAATTGGAACGCTGACTGCGAGCCAGGCCTAATCGCCCAACATCAGTGCCCGACCTCACTAATGCTCTTGTGGCTGAATGGAAACAAATCCCCGCAGCAATCTTCCAACATCTAGTGGAAGGAAAGCCTTCCCAGAAGAGTGGAGGCTGTTATAGCAGCAAAGGGGAGACCAAGTCCATATTCATGCCCATGATTTTGGAATGAGATGTTCGACGAGCACATAAGGGTGTGATGTTCGGGTGTCCACATACTTTTGGCCATGTAGTGTATGTTTGTATGCAAAGAGTTTAATTTTTGACTCTGCTCTTTGTGGGAGAGGTGGGTATGGGTGGCAGTGGGGGTGGTGGGTGATAGGGGGTGGGGGGAAGTGAGGGAGTGGATTTGGTGATGGTAGATGTAGGTACACAACTTATTTTGTTCAACATCCTCCTGTCCCTCCTTGGAGTAGCAGCTGCCTGTGATCACATCAAGTGTGATTGTTCGATGCCGCACTTGCCGTACGTACATCAACCCTTTTGTGACATTCATGGACCAGCGTCGTTGGAAGTGCAACCTTTGCAGCCGTCTGAATGAGGGTTGGTTTCTGGTTGTGATACTTTGTTGTCATTTGGATACAACTTTATGATTAGCCACTGCGGCAAATGCATGTATTGGTGTGACTGCACACACACTTGCAATTTTCGTCATTCCCTTGGATATCTGTAGTGCCCGAGGAGTTTATGTTTAATCCTGTGACACGCAACTATGGAGAGCCCCAGAAGAGGCCTGAAGTGCAGAATGCGACGGTGGAATTTGTGGCTCCATCTGAATACATGGTAAATATTATTTTTGTGTCAATTTAAGATTTTTTTTCTTCATGTTAGTTGTTAACCTACCTACCCTACGTCCTCCATCCCAACTTTATCTCCCTTACCCATATCTTCTCCCTCCTCGCCATCTCTTCTCACTCCGTCCTTCTCTTCTCCCTCTATCCAGTCTCTTCTCACTCCGCCCCTTCTCTTCTCCCTCTATCTAGCCTATTCTCCCTCTGCCCCTTTTCTTCTCCCTCTATCTCATCTCTTCTCCCTCCTCCCCTTTTTCATTTCTCCCTCCCTTTTTCTATTTCGCCCCCTCCCCTGTTTTATTTCTCCCTCCTTCCATTTTTTCTATTTCTCCCTCCTCTTTTTATTTCTTCTCTCTCCCAATTTTTTTCTTCCTCCTCTTTCCTATTTCTCCCTTCCCATTTTTTATTTCTCCCTCCTGTTTTATTTCTCCCGCCTCCCATTTTTTTATTTCTTCATCATCCCCTTTTTATTTCTTCCTTCTTCCCTCCCATTTTTTATTTCTCCCTCCTCCCCCTTTTTTTTTCTCCCTTCCCATTTTTTTTTTTCATTTCTCTCCTTTCCCCTTTTAAATTTATTTCTTCTTCCTTCCCATTTTTTATTTATCCCTCCTCTCCTTTTTATTTCTTACTTCTCCCTTCCCCTTTTTTATTTTCCCCTCCTCTTTTATTTCTTCTTTGGCCCCTTTTTGGAGAATTATTTTTAACCTCAAAAGAGGCAGGTTTTCCACAATAGTTATGACTGTATTGTGGGATATGCGTGATTTCTCACAAGCAGAGAGAAGATGGATTTGTTGAGAAAGGGTTTCCATCAAATAATTTTGATTTGCTGAGAAAGGGTTTCCGTCAAATAATTTGAAAGGTTGGAGTAGAGTCCATGCATCTTAAGACTGATGGAATTGGCTAAAATGGCCAAGCAATTCCTTTTGAGCTCAGAGCAGCAACTGAAATTTTGCACTCAAGTTCTTTGCACTTGGAGGAGCATTTATTTTGCAATCTTTTACTTTGTGTGGATCTCATTTTAATAGGCTGCATGTCCCTCTCTGTTTCTCAACCCCAGCTACGTCCCCCACAGGCTGCTGTCTACCTATTTGTGCTGGATGTGACTTACAGTGCGATTGAGTCTGGTTATTTGCAACAAGTTTGTGCTGTTTTGTTGGAGAACCTAGACAGGTGAGATGCTACAATCAATGTAGGGTGGTTCCGAAGTTCGAAAAATAGAATATTCAAGCAAGAAAAAGCTACGAGGTCAAATGTTTATATTCCCCCTGAACATCAGTGTATTTGTTCCATATCGCCTTCACGCTGTCTTTGCCAGATAAAGATATCTTTTAACTTTTTTTTTTTTCTTGCCAGATCCCATTAGCTTTAACAAGTTCTTCCACCTCTAGAAGTAGTTTGCCATGAAGGTTAGACTTTAGGTATGAGGTAGGAGGTTACAAAACTTTCCAGTGTACAATTTTTCACCAAACTTGAATGTAATATTGTTTTAATTTCCCGATGGTACTGCATATATATTTGCCATGCTGTTTAATTATTGAAGTCAGGTTGGTGGCCTTTCTATTCTGCCACCTACTTTTTGGTCTTACACCCTCTGCCCACTCTTGGCTCTGTCCCTCCTAGGTATCTGCAGGGCGCACATGGTATCTGTCCCTCCTAGGTATCTGCAGAGGTTACTGCCAGTAACCCTCTTCTTGTTAAACTCCCAAAGTCAGGGCTCACTGTTCACCTCGAATCATTTGTTCCTCTTTTCTCTCGCCTGTGGATCAAACTTCCCCAGTCTGTTTAGCCCCCATTTCCCCTCCAGGACACCCCCCTCCCCCCCTTGATCTCACTCTCACTTTTGCTCTGCTGTTGGTGTTTCTCCCGATCCATTTTGTTCCCTTCCTTTCTACTCTAGCTCTTCAAGAGCCTTAGTGGCTTAATCCTTTATACAAAAAATATCAGGTCACTGTCTTTCCTTGACTTGGGTAATCCTTGACTTGACTTGGGAGCGAGACATGGGGAATGAACGTAGATCGGCAACGAAGGCTGGAAAGGGTGGAAATGCGAATGGTTCGGTGGATGTGTAGAGTATCGTTGAGAGAGAGGAAGACAAATGATGAATTGCGAAAGATGATGGGAATAGAGCCTGTGATTGATGCTGTGAAGAGAAACAGTTTGAGATGGTTTGGTCATGTGTTGAGGAAGGATGAAAGTGACTGGTTGAGAAGAGTGATGGAAATGAATGTAGAAGGAAGTAGAGGACGGGGAGACCGAGAAAGACTTGGCTAAAGATGGTGGAAGAAGAAATGCGAGCAAGGGGGTTAACAAGGCGAGATGCAGAAAATAGGGCAAAATGGAGAAGATTGTCATGGGGACCGCAAGGCTAACCCCCGCTCTAGCAGGGAAAATGGCCTTAAAATGCATGTTGTTGTTGTTGTTGTTGTTGTTGTTGTTGTTGTTGTTGTCTTTCCTTGACTTATTGCCTAGTCAACCTTTCGGGAGTGGAATCATTCTCTTTTTGGGTACTAGCAGCAGCAGGTATGACAGGATGTTACAAAGGTAGCGCACGTTTCTTTGAACCATCTAGTCTTGAGTAAATTCCCGACCCAACTATAAACTGTCAGATTGGTGCTTAGCATGCAGGGGGTTGCACCGCAAAGTGTGCTATCCCTAGAATGGAGGGTAAGCTGGGTGTCTTGCCTGCTAGCATTTTTTGTGAACTTTAATGATTTCAGCGTGCTTTTTCAAAGTGTACCGCCATCACGCACATGGAGTGAGTGCTATTCCCTCCTTCCTACCTTCTCTCACCATTCACTTACTACCACTTGCTAATTTATTTTATTATTTCGGCCATCCCTCATTTTGACGAATCCTTTTGACGTTCAAGTCCATGGCCATAGTATAATTTTGTATAAAGTACAAATGCTTGTTGTATGTGGTTTTTCGTTGGGCTGTATAACGGTTCATGCCCGTCATATGTTCTAGCGTTTATTAATCTGAATTATCGTGCACCTTGTCATTAATTAATTAAAGAAGAATGTGATCTTGCCCTCCTCTGTCATCTAGGAGGGAAAACCTGTCACAAATAGGAAAGCCATCGGGTTTCTGGTCGAACTAGGATCACATGGCTGTTACCACCCACAAGTTAAAATTCACCCATAAATATTGCTTGGTAATCCTGCGGCTAAGTCCAACCAGAACATGGTCTACTTAAATGAACCGGGCTCGTTGTACTATGTACATCCATATATAACCTACATTCACTACTCAAACTCCGTCATTTCCTGAACATCAATGTAATTGCTCCATATGCTGAAGATTTCAAACTTGGAAAAGGAAAACCTATAGGCCCGAATATACGAAAAGTGCTTAGCGAGCATCTTGCTAACACACGCCTAATCCTTAAAGAGTGACAAAAACATTGTTGTACACGCACAGTTAATCGGCCGTCTAGATATCAATTTATGAAGGGAGATTTACAGCTGTTTAGTTGTGCATGTCTAAACAGCCGATTAGCCTGTGAAACCCCGCCCATATCTCCAACATCCAATTAAAATGATGCTCTTGCTTATAATTAATTGCAGCACCACAGACAATTGGTGGAGGGGATTCAGCACATTGCTCCTCATTGTAGGTTGATCCAGATCATCTTGCAGTGGATTCAGCAGCCAACGAAATGATTCCTTTGAGAGTCTAACTCTGGACAAATTTGATATTGTCATACTTCTCCATAGGATTGCATCGATCCTCGAAGATTCTCAATGCACGTCAGTGAACTGCCCTATTCCTGTCCTCTTCTGCTTCCTCTTGAGCTAACTCAAGCACTCCTTACACATCCGTATTCACCGTCCCATGTAAACTATAAATTGTAAGCTGTGCAATGCTTGCTTTAATGCCTTAATCACACTCTTAAACATGCCCTTGCCAACGTCTAGAATTAAACACTTGTAATTAGGTTTTCATCCACATTAGTTAATAATCACTCTTCAGTTCCTGGTGTTGGCTTAGCGGTTCGGGTGCCGGCTTGGGATCCTAAGATCCTGGGTTCGAATCCCGGTCGATCGCTGAATTAACGCCAGGGGGGTTGACTCAGCCTGTCATCCTTCCGAGGTCGGCAAATTGAGTACCAGCTTGCTGGGATGAATGATCACGGTATATACCCCGGTTTAGAATAGGTTCACCGTATCCCTGCCCATCGTAAGAGCGTGACCAAGGGTTGGCGTCAGGAAGGGCATCCGGCCATAAAAACATTGCCTCAAACAGGGAACCATGATTGTCATGGGGCCCGCAAGGCTAACCCCTGCTCTAGCGGGGAAAATGGCCTTAAAACGATCATTCATTCATATTCATTCAGTGATTGCTGATCAACTTGGAACGGGTGATCATCGCATGATTAGCGTTTCTACTTGCGTCGAACTCTTTTCATAAATCCGGCCCATATTGTTCATTCATTGTTCCCCTTCTTCATTATCGTGATCTGTGTTGTTGTCTTTCTTTTGTATGCAAATATTGCCTCATGGAGAAGCTAATGGTCTCTTCGGATTCCTTTTTGTGTTCACGTCATCTGATACTTAGTCCATGCTCTGTTTAACATTGTAACTTTGTTAATGCTATGCACATGCGCAAATGGGCTATCCCCTTAAACGGCTCTTGCCCACCCCTTTTTAATAATCCATGGAAATGTGTGTGCTCTAGGTACCTATGGTCCAGTTATGTCCTAAGAACTCCTTTATTTATAAACTTCTCTGCACTTGTTGGCATGCTAGGTTTAATGATCATGCCCGAGATTGTTTTACAATTGGTGGGGGTAAGGTGAGGCTTCAAAAGGTTACCCTCCAGCCTCCAACACTCGTGAGGTAATGATCCTGTACCAGCGAAATGTGGTACAGACGTTTGTCCGTTTCCAGACAGTCACATTTTCCCCAGCGTTCAGGGCGTTTCCTCATAAACCAGAAGTCGCATTTTTTGCTCTAATATTTTGGATTTCATGTGGGACATAGTCATGTTTTGATGTCTTCCACACACCATGCTGAGTATTTTCATCTGCTACATGTCAGTTTATTCCACCCTGTGACTGCACCAGGTTGCCTGGCGATTCACGGACCCGCATCGGGTTCCTCACATTTGATGGCTCCGTGCATTTCTACAAACTTCAGCAAGGACTCACACAGCCTCACATGCTGGTTGTATCTGATGTTGATGGTAATTTTTCCCTCCCTTGTTTTGGAAGTCTATTATACCTTGGTATTACCTGACTATTTCTACTACCTTTTGGCTTGATCTACATTGTATCCCCAATATCATCCATTACTTACAGATATATATTTTCTTTCTCTGACTACCCTTATCAACCAAGTTTCACAAACAAAAACTACATAACTTTTCTCCATACATTCCATTGCCTCCAATTCTTCCATCTTGCTATTACTAATTAATATTTTGGTGAGTCATTCTCTTTTTATTTCACTTTTGTGTTCATCTCACTACCTCTCCTGTTTGTGGACTTGCTTCCACTTTTTATCATCTCCTTTACTCTACGAAAGCTCATCTTTATTTCTTTTTTTCAATGGCTTTTCCTGGATGACCAACGATGACTTCTAGTTTGGCACCTCCCATCTTTCTGAAAAAGAATCGGCCTTCCGCTTCAATATGCAACAAATCTTAATGTGCCACTATGCAAGTCAAAGGTTAGGCCATTGTAGTGTGAAAAACAGGATTATAAAATGGAATGGATGCCTGTGCGCCCAGGCTGGTTTGGGTCTGGGGAATGTTGGATGACGGTAACGTTGTTTGCTAAACCAAATCAAAGGGTACTATGACCAGATAAACAAATCAAAAGTCACACTGATGAGATAACCAATACAAGAAAAAAAAAGAAACACGTAATTAGTAACCAAATATTCCAGGTTGTTGATCAGGGTAATGAAACAAAAGTAACGCTGCACTTTCTTGGCTCTGTCCAATTGAAGCAATTTATGACTATAAGGTAATTGATGCCACACAAAATGGCCACACGGAAGTGATGACAAAGGAACACAATATTATAGGAAAATGTAGTGGATACAACATAACATTACGATTATAAGCCATTTGGTGATAGCGGGGGATAACTTGTAAATCTATCATTGACTAACAGGGTATTCAAATATTTTCTGACCAATTGTTCTCATAATTTGACCCCATTCTGATTTTATGTAGCATTGGTGAAAATGTGACCCTGTTCTCTTCCTTAATATTTGTGCTTTCTAATGACTCTCAGCATCTTTTTCAAGTCTTCCACCTTAAATATCTCACAAATCCATAAATCGAAATGTTCTCTTAATGTATCATTGCCCCAGTCAAAGATTATGTCAATGATCCTGCTTCATCTCTGATGTTATTAAAACTTGTCGATTTTGTTCCCTCCCATTAATGGGTTCCACAGCCCAAATTATAGCTTATACGGTCGAATTGTTACTGAGACAGAGGTCATTGACCAGTTTCTTGACCTTGACAACATAGAGGACCATATCTCAGGTTCTAATTGTCATTGAGAGCTGATTTTGGTGTAAAATGAAAGCTTATTTTTGAAAGGCATCCTTTTTCTTCTGAACACAAAGTTCCAATTTCAAAATAAAATGAGAACTGCAAGCAGTGATGATAGGCTTCCAGCCAAAATGGCCGCCATACTACATGACTGATGATGTCATAGTTTGCAAAAACAAAATCCTCATGTGCAATCAATCATACTCATGAAGTTTCAGATTGATCCGTTGAGTGGTTCTGGAGATATGGATTTTCAAATATTTTTTCCCTTAAATCAAAGATGGCCACCATACCACGTGACTGATGATGTCATCGTTCAGAAACATTTTTCCTCATGGGGAGTTGATCATACATATGAAATTTCGTATTGATTCCTTCAGCAGTTCTGGAGAAAAAGATGTTTAAAGTTTTTCCGTAAATCCAAGATTGCTGCCATATCACATGACTGATGACATCATAGTTTACAAATATTTTTCCCACATCAGGAGTTCATATGTATAACATTTTGCAGTCAACTGTTAAGAGGTACTCTGGAAATTATTATTGAATTTTTTGCTTAAATTCAAGATGGCGGCCAAACCAAATGACTGATGACATGATAGTTTGCAATTTTTTCCCCCCATCGGAATGTAAACATGTTTTTAAAATTCCGTATCGATCGGATAAGCGATTTCGGAGAAGTTGATTTTTTAAGTTTTATTTTTAAATCCAATATGGCTGCCAAACCACGTGACCGATGACGGGTTGTTGTTTTTTTGCAAACTTTTATCCCCATGGCTAGGCGGTCATATGTGTAAAATTTGCGTTGATCCATTCAGCGGTTCTAGAAAAGATGTTTGAAGTTTATGACGTCACATGAAATGGTAGCCAATGTAAGTCAAAATTGCAAAAACAAAATTCATGATGCACGAAGTTACATTGGCGTCTATAGCGTGTTAAAGTTTCGTAGAGCTAGCAAAACGGTTTTCTCGGAATCTTCTCCACAAAATGTGTGAGAATAATAATCCTTACAAGAACAAAAGGCTTCCAATGGGAACCTCACTGGAAGCCTAACTAGAACGGCATCCGGTAGAACAACCCTCAGCCAGGCTGAACAGTTTACGTTTTGTATTCGACTGATGGGCCGGACTGCATCCGGACCTTAACCAAAATCTAATCGGCTTGTTCTTGTCACCTACCCAACTCATCCACCAAGTTTTGCCATAACCCGTCCATAACGTTTTGAAATATCATGCTATATATTGTTTTTGGTCCTCTCTCAATGGTGAAGAATAACTTGTCATGTAGGTATAACCACAGGAAAACCTGTTGAGTAAGGGTGAGAGCTCAATCCGTGTCGCTTAATTCACACAAATATATACATGAACAAAATAGAGCCTTCAGTTCGTTAACATCTTCATAATTAAGCAAAGTTTTGATTTTCTTTTAATTTACACCAAATAATCGTACTTCAATTACATGAGATTTGACAAAAAAAAACCTTGCAGTTTTGTTCCCTTCCATCTGAGGGTGCCATCGTACTGGTGCTGTATGCCATGATAACACTGGTGCATGATAATATATGATAACAAGTACAGATACATTCAAAGTACACCGCCACCATGCCAAATAATTAAATATCCTACAGCGCGGCATTGCCGGGGTGCCTCCGGCACCCGGCAATACCGTGGTGCAGCTCATAGAGATTGCATTGGGAGGGAGAGGTGTACAATAATTGATCGATTAATTGCATAATTAAAATCAATAAAAGATTATCATAAAATATTTTCTAAATCAATTGGCTAATAGCATAACTAAACCACTAGTGCTTCATCTGAAGATGTATCTTTTAGAAATTTAATTAAATAAGTCATTAACAAAAAATTAAATAATTAATTGATTAATCAATAAATCAAAAATATCCTTCATAGTCACATTACTTGGTCACTGTCATGTCCAAATATTAGCTTCCGAGCTCAAAAGCTGCCTGAGATATTGCCCAGATGAGAAAGAAAATAAATAAATGATTAATAATGAAAATAAACAAATAATAATCATTAAAAAAAAAAGTTAATCAATTGGCTCATGGAATACATAAACCACCACCATTTCATCCGAATCTGTAACTTTAAAAAAATAATTATTCGATTAATTAATTAATCAATAAATAAAAAATACCTTTTACAGCCAAATCACTTGGTCATTGTCATGTCCAAATATCAGCTTCCTATCTCAAAAGGTGCCTGATATATTGCCCAGATGAGAAATAAAATAAATAAATAAATAATAATGAAAATAAATAAATAATAATAATAAAAATAAAATAATTCATCAATTCGCTAATAGAACACATAAACCACCACCATTTCATCCGAATCTGTAACTAAAAAAAAAAAAAAGAAGTAGTCATTAATCAAATAATTAAATAATTAATCGATTTTGTATGCAGAATCGAGGCTCGTGAAAGAGCTAAATTGATTAATTGATTAATCAATAAATCAAAAATAGCGTTTGCAGCCAAATCACTTGGTCATTGTCATGTCCAAATATCAGCTTCCTAACTCAAAAGGTGCCTGAGATAATGGTCAGAAGAGAAAGTAAATGTATAAGTACTTAATTAATCGCTAATAATTAAATAACTCATCAATTAATTGATAAATCAAAAAACAAAAAATACCTTTTTTGACAAAGTACTTGCTCACTATTGTGCCGAAATGTCAGCTTCCTCGCTCAAAGGATGGCTGAGATATAGCCCAGACAAACAAGAAAGAAAGAAAGCAAGAAAACAACCAGAGTGAAAACCGAGTAGTACTCCCTTTCAGCTTGCGTCATTGCCGAGCCCCCTTCGGTGCCCGGCAATGACGTAATGCAGCGCCTGGAGATGGCATAGGAAAGGTGCAGTGTACAACAAGAAAGCAAGAAAACAAACAACCAGAGTGAAAACTGAGTACCCTTTCAGCGTGCGTCATTGCCGAGCCCCCTTCGGTGCCTGGCAATGACGTTATGCAGCGCCTGGAGATGGCATAGGAAAGGTGCGGTGTACAATACTGGTGCTCCATGCCATGGCTTCATACGGATCCTCCATTGGTCCACTGGAGGTAGCTGTGTGGCAGCAATGAGCTTGAGCTCCAACTTGTGGTTGTATTTGAATCAGCCTTTTTTTTGTCTTTTCATCCCAAGAATAACTGGATTTGACTCTACCAGCGTATTACAGTTCACTGCAGGACAATGCCTTTTCTCAACATGGCTCATTATTTTCTTTATGAATGTACAATTGTGGAATTTTACTTTATCATCCAATTTCCCTACAGCTCACCCATCTTGTATACTTTCCTTGTGACATTTGTTTTGACATGTGCTCATTAACCATAAATCAGGCTTATCAGTCTTATCCCAGGCATTGGTCAGACCAAGCCATTGTTTTGAGTTTTGTTGTTTATGCGTCTGTGTCACAGATATGTTCCTTCCCACACCTGATGGTTTGCTTGTAAATCTGCAAGAAAACAAGGAGGTGAGTTAACTTTGCTTTACCTGGCCTTTTTTTACTCGTTGAGCTGCATATGTCATCTCAGCAATTGCTTGCTCATCTGCACTTATTCACTCTTTCACTTACTCACTAACTACATACTCCAGCCATCATAAATTGTGTTCATCCCATCATATCGTTAGTGTGATGCCATGCAGTACTCATTGTTGGAACAAAAACCTACCACACAATACTGTCATGTTTTAAGGGTGTGTCCTCACCATCAAAGTAAGTCTATGGGTATTTTCAGCATTTGTACATGCGCTCAAAAACACATTAAATGATTTTTCCGTTTCATCGGGATTCAACCTCTCAAAAATCCCTACCAAAACTTTGCCCCTAACAAAACACTCAAATACGGCCCAGTATTTCTGCAGGGGAAGTTAGAGGTTTTTCTCAATCCTTGCTGAGCTGTCGAGCCTGGGTTTGAATCTTGGCCCATCTACAAACAGTCACCATGGTGTTCCACAGGCAGGTGGTGCCGTCCTCACAAGTGCGGTGCGTGGTGTCCCTCGAAAGGATGTTTAAACCGGGTGTCCCATCTGTTAGCATTAATTGCCGGACACCAAAGATCCCATGTGGTGTTTTTCACAGAGTAGGTCAGTTATCATCAGCACCTTCACTAAAGTACAAATTGCTGTCACTTCATTCGAGCGTCAAGCATGTTCAGCTAGTTTGGGAAACACTTTAGCCAAAAACACAATACTTTGGGCCATTAGAGTAGAGGTAGTAGTCATAGTAGTAGATGTAACCTAGAGTAGTAGTAAAAGTAATCGTATAATTGGGGTTAATAAATCCTGCTATAATTAATATGTGCAACTAAAACCGATTGATTGGCTTGCACATCAGTGCCGTGCATACTCGCTTACCACTCGCATTCGCAAAGCTGCAGGCGGAGTCAATGATATGCTGCCATTCTCGTGAGCTGCTGATTTCCTGGGGACACTTTCTGCTTACACTCTCGGTTGAATCATCGTGTCAGTGACTCTACGGGCATTTGTGATGTGCAAAAGTCTCCACTCCTGTGATTGGCTCCTCTTCAGCTCTTCTGGCCGCCTCTGCCTGTGTCCAATGTCCCTTTATTATATTCTCCTGTCATGGAAGCGTGAGCAAGGAGAGTGATGAGAAATTAGAATACCGAGCTGTTTGAATCATGCCCTTACTCACATTTCATCACATTTTTTATCTTTCTATCGGGTTTGGGATTACTTCAGCTTGCTTTCGGCCTCAATTTGCCATACAAAGTGCCATACCGGATCCATAGTGCCAGTGCCAGATAAATTGTGAACTGTATATCTCAAAAAAGTTGTGGACGGAATCTGACGGAATTTAGTGGAGAGGTTGGGTATGTGACACGGACGAAAATATTTGATTTTAAGAAGATCCGGATCTGGATCCGAGAATTTTTTAAGTGAATCTTCACCATTGGGAGATAAGGAGAAAAAAAAGAAGATATATCGCACGATATCTCAAAAAGTTGTGGACGGATTTGGATGAAACTTGTTCGGCAGGTTTGGATGTGTGACAAGGACGAATCGGTTCGATTTTGGTGAAGATCCGGTTCGGGATATGAGTTTTTTATTTTTTTTATTTAAGTGATCCTTCACTATTGAGTACAAGCCTGGTGTTGGCTTAGCGGTTAGGGTGCCAGCTTGGGATCCTAGGATCCTGAGTTCAAATCCTGGTCGATCGCTGAATTAACGCCAGGGGGGTGTTGACTCAGCCTGTCATCCTTCAGAGGTCGGCAAATTGAGTACCAGTTCACTGGTAATTCCCTGTGTGTCGCAAGAGGCTACCAACAGGTTGGTGGCAGGAAGAGCATCCGGCCATAAAAAATTGCTTCAAAAAGGGGACCAAGGTGCCCGAAAAAGGCCAACCCCTGCTCTGCGGGGAAAAATTGCCTCTAAAGGTGGTTCTTCACTGTTGAGTGATAGAGCCAAAAACGATAAATAACATGATATTTCAAACAAAAAGTTGTGGACGACTTGTGACAAAACTTGGTTAATGAGTTGGGTGTGTGACGAGAACAAGCCGATTCGATTTTGGTTCAGGTTCGGATGCAGATCCGGCCTATCAATGGGATACAAAACGTAAACTGTTCAGCCTGGCGGAGGTATGCACTCTACCTAGTGCGGTTCTACTCACGTATATGCATTTTGCACATTTGCAAGATCGTTATTAGTCCCCTACCGGTGTACACCGGAGGGGACTATAGGTTTGCATTCCGTCCCTCCGTCTGTCAGTCTGTCAGTCTGTCCGTCTGTCAGTCCGTCACGCAAAGAACAGCTTTCCGGACTTTTTTTCTAAACTCTTAAAAGCTAATAATTTCAAACTTAGTACATGGTTTCCTCATGATAAGTTACAGATCAAGTTCGAACTTCACGACGTTTCGATCATTTTTGACAAAGTTATGGCACTTTGAACTTTGGTAATTTCCCCAACAGTTTTCCGGACGACAGACTGCCGGTAGGGGACATGTATTGCAGCGCAATACTCAGAATGCTTGTTAAGGGTGTGCACTGCTTCATGTCGGAGTGACTTATTCGATCTACACCACCTTGTTTTGACTGAAAAGGGTTTACTGCACCGGAAGTGAGTTTACCAATTGAAAACCCGAATAGAAGAACTATTTAAGTCACAAAATAACACTATGCAAAATTATTACAAACATGGCTTGTTACTATACTGTATATGGAGTTCGTGGTTCTAACTCAATTTGCCGAAGAATGTGACTTTAGTACTTCTTCCACTCAGATCTTCAATTTAGAAAATTCTGATTGTAGCTTATGTTTTTGCCAAATTAAATTCAATATAGATAGGTTTATACTAAACATGTCTTTACATGAAAATCTAAAAATTGAAAATGACACATGTCCTTTTGTAAGAATTTCTCAATTTTGTCAGAATCTTAATGCAATGATGCGCAGCTTCCTTTAATTGCATGCCTTGATTCTTTCCCTTGTGAAAACTCTTCTTGTTTTATTGTATGATTTTGTTTATTGATGGGCTCATGAATGTTTTGCATTTTTGACCCACTTTTTTCATCTCCAGATTGTGCAGGAACTCTTACAGGCCTTACCAGCCACTGTGACTCAACTTTGTGACACCCGTTGTGCGTTTGGTCCAGCTTTACGTGCCGCCCACCTTCTCATGGCTGCAGTTGGTGGCCGTGTGACGGTCTTTTTGAGTCAGTTACCATCATTGGGTGTCGGAGTACTACATCCACGTGAGGACCCAAATCGTCGCTCAGATTCTCAGGCAGGCTATGTCCTTAATTTTTGGTGTACCTGCAACCCAAGAAAAGCTAACGTCCATTTAGCTCGCAACAAATTGATAGTTTTGCAATCGGAAATTGTGGATATTTTGAGGAGTAACTCGAAACAATATTTAAGTTTAAGATTTAAATTTATAACATTTAAGGAAAGCAAGCAATAAAAATTACAAGATATTGCAAAATGTATTCATGAATATTTGTGGTTACATAATGGTTGAGTTGGATGGAAAGTACAGAAAAAGTATACAGTAATTGAAAAGTGAAAGTGCAGGTAATTGGCAGCTGGTCCACTATCTTTGACTTTTTTCATGACAACAGTTTGATGTGGTTAACTTTTTGATGTTTTTTACATTTCATTTTACAGAATATTCTACACCTTGGACCAGCAACAGATTTCTACAAGCGCCTAGCCCTTGAATGTTCAGGCCAGCAGATAGCTGTGGACCTGTTTGTTCTTGGCAATCAGTACATGGATATCGCTTCGCTGTGTGAGTTTTTACTGTGCTTTACGTGAATGGGGGTTGCTCATGACCGCAGCAAACCGTGAATGACGAGATGGTGCATGCTACTGAAGTGACAAATAGCGATCCACATTATGTGGCTGTATATTCTCTGGGCGAATGCGATGAATTGCATGTCTGGTGGGAATCTTGTGCGGTGATACGAGGTGAGGCGGTGGCTCTGTGGTGGCGTGGTGACAACTGAGTTGCTTGAAGGTGCGCCGGGAACAGAGGTGTGCATCAGTGTGTGGGTGAAGGCTGTGGAAAGTATGGATGAAAGAAATGGAAAGAGTCAGAAAGAGTGGGAAGAACATCAAGCAATGAAAGTCAGAAAAGTCAAAAGGTGAAGAATAAGAAGCGTCATGGAAAGGTCTCCTCATTGGGGCAGTGTGGAAGACGCGCAGTGAGAGAAAAGCAGTTCGTCCTTGAATTCTCTCTCTGTGTTTCTTTGTCTGTGTCCGTGTTCGAAGGAATCTCCTTTATCAACCACTCTGTTCGTCTCTGTGTAAAACTGTTTGACTATGTGCATTCCTTCCTTTTATCCCCCCACCCTTGCCCCTCGGTTTTGCGGCTCCTCATTGGGGCAGGACCTGAGCGGGTAGTCGAAGCCCTCCATGATAGTCATTGGTCGAGTCTTGTCTTTCGGTCTAGCAACTGTGCCTGATTGGTGGAGCAGCCTCTGCAGGCAATCTTTTTCTTGGAAATGGAAGGAGGCTAGGAAATTAGCTCGGACTTAGGAAATTAGAAAAATTAATTTTTCTAGGAAATTAGCGTCTCCTCTCTTACTTGAGCCAATTGTGTTGGATTCTCCTCAATTTCTCTGCTAAACGAAGGACATGGGGAAGTCATAAGGCGAGTTTGTGTGTGTTTTGAGAGAAATAGTTCAAGATGAGATTGTGAAAGAAGGAAAGAACATGAACTTGTTCGAACTCACATTTGCAACACACATCTATCCTCATGAACACGATATAAACTTAATTGCTAAACTGAATAACTTGGCATAACTTGCTTTGATCTTGCGTGAATGTGCTTTATCCTCCAAGGGGTTCACAACTGTCCTCCCCAGGCTCACGCAACCGTCAGGACAGACAGGATTAGACGGGTCACGAAATGCGTTTCACCATGTACTGTATTAAGATTTTCACATGCATTTTCAGGAGCAATTTACGGGGCATATATGTTTAGGCAATCACATCCCCCCTTATCCCCTACACGGACAACGGACATACCCACCTTCGCATTTCTTAAACAATCACTTACAATGTACATATGGGACAATGAAACATATGGGACAATGATTAGCCCATATGTACTTACAATGTACATATGGGCTAATCACACATCTGGGACAATGAAATGATAGATAAAGATGAGACAGAAAGAAAGAAGAAAAGTGGGACTAGACGAGCCCCGTCACACCTTGCGCTGGCTCGGCTGAGCTGATGCCCTCAATGACTCTGGTTTAATGACTCGTTATGTCTTGTTCCTTCTCACCCCAGCACTGGCTCTGCTCCGTATGCCTCCGAGCACTGTGCCACACACTGCACCTCGGCACAGAAGATTAGTGCAGCATGGACTCCTGACCATTAAGTTAGGGCACCAAGACCAAATACGTTAATGAGGGCATGACGCCAATCAGGGCATGATGAAGAGAAATCCAAAGAAGACTGGACTCTCCAGACCCGATCCTCAACGAATATCCCAAGTTCCTGAGATGAGCTCACCATAAATAATCTCAAGCTCTCGTTCTAGATGACTCGAACCAGACAAAGCTCTCAACAAAGACAACTTTTACCCTCTTGTGTATGTCCGCTTTGATGGCATCTTTCCTCCCTTGGCCAGGCCCACACCACTTCCATGGGGGGTTCTCCCTTCTCACCTGATTGGTCTGTTAGAGCACCGATCCCTGGTTTGGCCCATTTGTGTGGTTTGTTGGGATACAGGGTTTTAGTGTGCTGTCAGGGCTTGATTATGATGGATTGGCCACCTGACAGGATGTACCCTGGACTGGTTTGAACTGTTTTTAAGGGCTATGAGGGATTCGAGAGAGGATGCAAAGGAGTTTCTGTGCTGCGATGTCCATGAAAATGGTTAGGGTAGTGTGTGCAAGGTAAAAATAACATATATGAACACTGATCGAACACATTCGCAACACATATTTATTTGCATGGAATACAACACGCTTAACTAAACAAATACTACAAAATAGCTATTTTTATACTAAAGATCGATTACTTTACTCATACAAGTCAGAACAACTGTGTGTGTGTGTGTGTGTGTGTGTGTGTGTGTGTGTGTGTGTGTGTGTGTGTGTGTGTGTGTGTGTGTGTGTGTGTGTGTGTGTGTGTGTGTGTGTGTGTGTTTATATATATATATATATATATATATATATGTCATGCTGGCATATGTGGACACCTATCAAACACATTATTTGGATGGCAACAAGAACAGGGGATGGCCTTGTCTAAGGTGGATGGATGAAATAGACAAATATTGGGGAAGAGTCAATTGGAGCAATATGGCATCCACATGCTAAGGCTTTCGTCGAGCAGTGGACTGAAAAATAGCTGATAATATATACAGTATATATATATACATATACACGTGTATATATGTATGTAGATGCACACACACACACACACACACACACACACACACACACACACACACACACACACACACACACACACCTGGTTGATATACCGGTCAAGAGCGTGTGAATGGGATGTTATGAGATTTGATAGGATGGGTAAGCCGTGGAACAACATATCTACTGTTGAAAGAAGCAAACATCACTGAAAACTGTGCTTAACTGTGTTCTTTGCTCAAATGAAGAAGAAAAGTGAGAAACTGACACCAACGATGGAATCCTTCCAGTCAGCATCTCAAATCTTCAGATTACTAGTCATATATGTTATATGTGCACCACCATCTCATCCTCCTGTTCAGTCTCTTCATGCATCACCCATCAGCAAAAATAATGCTTATCACACTCATTTCTCTTTTCAATGCTTGCTGGAGTACTATTGTCCCGATAGTGATGAGTTTTTATTTTGTAAATACAATTGCTGATAAAGCTGCATGCACAAAGGTGTGTTGCATCTATTGCCCTAACCTTCAGCAAACCAACATGTTCATTTGGAAAGGACGAATCTTGTGCACAAGAAATATCTCGACTCCATGACCATTTTTATTTCTCGCGTATCTGTCCATGGGCCTCAAGTTTCGCGAGACCTCTTTGTTAAAAGGTTTGATACCGTGGGATGGCTTCACAATGCAATTTAAAATAATCTTGCACTTTCTTTATTTTGCTTCAATTTGGAACTCATTTAGCAAAAAGGATGGCTGAGAGAAATATTGAACTCGGCCATTTAATTGTCTGTGTTTGTGTGCAAGCACGTGCTTGAAGTTTAAAGGCCTTTCTAGTTTTGCAACTGTTCGAACAATAATGCTTATGTGTGTCCCGTCTTTTATTCTTTTATTTTTATTTTATTTTTGTTTTATCTGCCTTCCAGCTTGCTTGTCGCGTTACTCTTCGGGGGCTGTTTACTACTATCCTGGCTATCACCACATTCACTGCCCCATACAAGTCAAGAGGCTTCGTGCAGACCTGCACCGTTACCTCACTCGTAAGATTGGTTTTGAGGCCGTCATGAGGATCCGTTGCACTACAGGTGGGACTTTGGGAGAATATGCACGAGGATGGGTTGGGGAGAGTATGACATCCCATAAATTAATATGTTGTCATCTTGTACTTTCCCAAAAGTTTTACCTAAGTTTGTTGATCACACATTAATGGCACAGTTATCAGTTGCTTTATTGTTTCTGAGGGAGAGTTATTCATTAGAACGTTCACACTTTATAAGGTACTTCCCTGACACCATTTTATTTTAAAGGCATTTTTATGATCCCAACATCACTGGTGGTCCTGCTATTCTACATAATAGTGAAGTTGCAGTCGGCCTGCCAATATAGCTATAATTCATTTTCAATAAAAGTCATCTTTTAATAGAAGTAATCCCACTCTTTCATGCAGTGTTTCAAGGAAGCCTGACACCACCATCTCACCTCGCTCTACATCTCTACCCATGCTCTTTTTTTTGCTGTTCCTCTCCTGGCTTTTTTTATATTTTTTTTTTTATTGCATGCAAGATCGAGGCTCATGTAAGAGCGAACATTAATCACAAAAAGAAAAATCGACACATAAAACAGAAGATATGGGGAGAGAGAGGTAAGCACACAAGTACAACAGCAGAGAACAGGGACAACGGAAGATCTGTGGGAGGGAGAGGGCTTGGGGGGAGGAGGCATGGGAAGGCGGGGGTGGGGGGGGCGGGAAGTATAAAATACATGGACACTGCTGGAATTTCCAGGAAAGAAAAAAGTCGGTATTTCAAAAAAAAGATGGATTTGGGGTGAATTAACGGGGGTAGAAGAGATCAAGGTTTTGGATGGGGGAAGATAAGAGATGGTGGTGAACAGCTCTTTTAAAGACCTGGAGGGGGGAGTGGGATTGAAGAGAGTGAGGGAGTTTGTTCCAGAGGTGGGAGTAAAGAGGAATGAAGGAGTAAAGGTGAGCAGAGAGTCTTGATTTTGGCAATTTCACCAGAAGAGGGTTACTGGCAGATCTTGTGCAACCTGTAGGAATATTTGGGGGACAGAGCTCAGATAGAGCTGGGGGAGCTAGGCCTGAGAGGAGTCGGTAGAAGACAGAGACCACCTGCGGTGAGTGAGTGAAAGGCCCTCGGAGTTAGCTTAATCGTGGGAGATTCCAATGATTCTGAAAGCTTTGGCTTCTACAGCGTGAAGCTGAGCTTGGTATGACGCAGGAGCACCAGCCCAGAGGTGAGAGCAGTATTCCATTGAGCTGCGGATGAAAGCCTTGTCTGTGGTGAGGAGCTCAGGTGTACCAAGGAAGGACTTCACACGACGGAGGATGCCCAATTGGCGACTGGCTTTGGAGGCCAGCTTGGAAATGTGGTTTTCCCAGGAAAGGTCATGGCAGATAGTGAGACCCAATAGATTGAGTGACAGAACTTATTGAAGAGGATTGTTGAGAAAGTATATGGGGGGGTTGTCCAGTCGGTCTTTTCGTAGAGACATTGTAAGAGTGTGAGATTTGTCAGGATTGAAGGACATGTTCCTCTTGTTTGACCAGTATGTGATTTTATCCAGGTCTGCAGAGAGTGAGGAGGCTGCAGATTGCCAATCTGAGGGATGAGGTATGGAGCGGCAGAGAGTGGAGTCATCAGCAAAGAGATAGAGAGGATTTTCCAGAGAGTCGGAGAGATCATTGATGAAGACCAAAAAAAGCACAGGGCCCAGAACACTGCCTTGGGGATCTCCAGCCTGAACAGGAAGGGGAGATGAGAGAAATCCATTCAGGGCCACACGTTGACTTCGACCAGAGAGGAAGTCCGCAAGCCATACGTGGAGATTTCCATGGATACCATAGGAGGAGAGTTTGGTGAGCAGAGCATGGAGCCAGACCGTATCGAAGGCACGTGATATGTCAAGGGAGACGGCTCTGATTTCGTGTTTGACATTAAGTACCTCCATCCATTGTTAAGACAGCAGAAGCAGCATGTCCAGAGTAGAATGACCTGGTCTGAATCCAAATTGATGATCCGAGATCAAGCCATTGGAGAAGAGGAAGGATTTGATGTCAGAAGCGATGATTGATTCCATGACCTTGCTGATTATTGGGAGCAAGCTGATCAGTCTGTAGTTGCAAGGATCTGTTTTTGCACCTTTTTTGTGTTAAGCGGTTATGTTGTTTCTTTTGTGTAATGTTTTGTGTAATGTTTTGTTTCTTTCATCATTCATTTAATCATTCATTACCTTGCCTTTTCTGTCCACCAATTGTCTCACTCCCTGTCCATTGCCTTTATTCCCCATGTTACATTACCTTCCTGATCTTCCATGATCCTGTCTTTGCATACAAAAATTGAAAAATGCTTTTCCGTCTCCACTGCTTCTGATATTAGCCTCAATCCTTACAACACAAGGGGCTGGCAGGATTGGCTAGAGGTACATACACTCGTCTCTGAGCTGTCTAGCCTGGGGTCGATTGTCGACTCAGCTATAAACTGTCATCCTAGTGTTTCACAGACTGGGTGTATCATCACTGTGTGCACTGTCCTTCAGATGTATGTTAAACTGGGTGTCCCATCTGCCGGCATTAGTTGGTTGACGTTAAACATCCCAAGGTGTGCTTCACAAAGAGTGTGCGAGCCATCGCTCTCACCCGCAATCATTTAAAAATTCCTACTCTAACCTACAGGAGGCACTGCATCAGCGGCATTGCTCTCCCTCCCCCTCACCAGCCAATGTTGCTACCCAAAGCCACGTGCTGCAAACAACGGAGGAAGACCATGACATTGGGTGTATAACCTAGTTTGTGTTTTTTGATTTCATGGTATTCATCACTAAACACGAAATTGATGTGTTCAATTCAGGACTATCTGTGCACACATTCCATGGGAACTTGTTTGTCCGCTCCACTGACCTGCTGTCGCTACCCAATGTGAACCCTGATGCTGGATTTGCTGTACAGATCAGTGTTGAGGACTCTCTCTCCAACTGTAACACTGCCTCGTTCCAAGCTGCTCTACTCTACACATCCTCAAAGGGTTCGGATTTTATACTGTATTTATATACTGCACACATCCTTAATGGGTTTGGATTTTATACTGTATTTATATACTGTACACATCCTCAATGGGTTTGGATTTTATACTGTATTTATATACTGCACACATCCTCAATGGGTTTGGATTTTATACTGTATTTATATACTGCACACATCCTCAATGGGTTTGGATTTTATACTCTATTTCTATACTGTACACATCCTTAATGGGTTTGGATTTTATACTGTATTTATATACTGCACACATCCTTAATGGGTTTGGATTTTATACTGTATTTATATACTGTACACATCCTTAATGGGTTTGGATTTTATACTGTATTTATTTACTGTACACATCCTTAATGGGTTTGGATTTTATACTGTATTTATATACTGTACACATCCTTAATGGGTTTGGATTTTATACTGTATTTATATACTGCACACATCCTTAATGGGTTTGGATTTTATACTCTATTTCTATACTGTACACATCCTTAATGGGTTTGGATTTTATACTCTATTTCTATACTGTACACATCCTCAAAGGCTTCGGATTTTATACTCTATTTCTATACTGTACACATCCTTAATGGGTTTGGATTTTATACTGTATTTATATACTGTACACATCCTTAATGGGTTTGGATTTTATACTGTATTTATATACTGTACACATCCTTAATGGGTTTGGATTTTATACTGTATTTATTTACTGTACACATCCTCAATGGGTTTGGATTTTATACTGTTTTTATTTACTGTACACATCCTTAATGGGTTTGGATTTTATACTCTATTTCTATACTGTACACATCCTTAATGGGTTTGGATTTTATACTGTATTTATATACTGTACACATCCTTAATGGGTTTGGATTTTATACTGTTTTTATTTATATACTGTACAGTGTACACATCCTCAATGGGTTTGGATTTTATACTGTATTTATTTATATACTGCATGGGTTTGGATTTTATACTGTTGAGGATATGTACAGTATATAAATACAGTATAAAATAAATATATTATTGGGCTAGCGGCTAGGGTGCCGGCTTAGGATCCTAGGATCCTGGGTTCGAATCCCGGTCGATCGCTGAATTAACGCCAGGGGGGTTGACTCAGCCTGTCATCCTTCCGAGGTCGGCTAATTGAGTACCAGTTCACTGGCAATTCCCTGTTTGTCGTTAAAGGCGGCAAAAAGGGTTGGCGGCAGGAAGGGCATCCGGCCGTAAAACATTGCTTCAAAAAGGGGACCAAAAAACAACAACAACCACGGTTCCCGAAAAAGGCCAACCCCCGCTCTGCGGGGAAAAATGGCCTCTAAAGGTGGTTATATTTATTTATATACTGCACACATCCTTAATGGGTTTGGATTTTATACTGTTTTTATTTATATACTGTACACATCCTCAATGGGTTTGGATTTTATACTCTATTTATATACTGTACACATAATTAATGGGTTTGGATTTTATACTGTTTTTATTTATATACTGTACACATCCTTAATTGGATTGGATTTTATACTATTTTTATTTATATACTGTACACATCCTTAATGGGTTTGGATTTTATACTCTATTTATATACTGTACACATCCTTAATGGGTTTGGATTTTATACTCTATTTATATACTGTACACATAATTAATGGGTTTGGATTTTATACTGTATTTATATACTGTACACATCCTTAATGGGTTTGGATTTTATACTGTATTTATATACTGTACACATCCTTAATGGGTTTGGATTTTATACTGTATTTATTTATATACTGTACACATCCTTAATGGGTTTGGATTTTATACTGTATTTATTTATATACTGTACACATCCTTAATGGGTTTGGATTTTATACTGTATTTATTTATATACTGTACACATCCTTAATGGGTTTGGATTTTATACTGTATTTATTTATATACTGTACACATCCTTAATGGGTTTGGATTTTATACTGTATTTATTTATATACTGTACACATCCCTAATGGGTTTGGATTTTATACTGTATTTATTTATATACTGCACACATCCTCAATGGGTTTGGATTTTATACTGTATTTATTTATATACTGTACACATCCTTAATGGGTTTGGATTTTATACTGTTTTTATTTATATACTGTACACATCCTCAATGGGTTTTGATTTTATCCTCTATTTATATACTGTACACATCCTCAATGGGTTTGGATTTTATACTGTATTTTTATACTGTACACATCCTCAATAGGTTTGGATTTTATACTCTATTTCTATACTGTACACATCCTTAATGGGTTTGGATTTTATACTGTATTTATATACTGTACATATCCTCAATAGGTTTGGATTTTATACTGTATTTTTATACTGTACACATCCTCAATAGGTTTGGATTTTATACTGTATTTTTATACTGTACACATCCTCAATAGGTTTGGATTTTATACTGTATTTATATACTGTACACATCCTTAATGGGTTTGGATTTTATACTGTATTTATTTATATACTGTACACATCCTCAATGGGTTTGGATTTTATACTGTATTTATATACTGTACACATCCTCAATAGGTTTGGATTTTATACTGTATTTATATACTGTACATATCCTCAATAGGTTTGGATTTTATACTGTATTTATAGACTGTACATATCCTCAATATGTTTGGATTTTATACTGTATTTATATACTGTACACATTATGTTTTCACGTTGTCCGTCTGTGCATGCGTACGTCTGTAGCAGATTGTTGTTACCGCGATAACTTGTGAACAACTGAAGGGATTTCAACCAAACTTGGCACAAGTATGGACTGTGATGCAAAGATGAACTGATTCAATTTTGCATTCAACAGGTCAAAGGTCATGTTATTTTAAAATAATTTTGCAGATCATAACTGAAGTTAAAGGCATCTGATGTTTTCTCTCTTCTACTAATCTTTTTTCACATTCTCTCTCTCTCTCTCATGTGACCTTTAATTTTTCACATTACCTTTAATTGAGATAAAACCTAACAGTGGGTTGATATCTAACATGGGCGGAGGCATATCCATTGATGCATTCACATCAAATTCTATTTTCTATTTTACTGATGTTCTCACAACTTGTATGTGTGCATGCTCATTCAGCAATAAACTTGTTTCCAAACTTGTATGAAAAATTGTGTGAAAACAAAAGCTCAGATTTGAGGTTTCAGCCACAGAACAGAGTAGCTATTCTTGCATTATCTGTATGTGATTAAAGATGAAAACTATTAAATGTGCAAAGATATGTGATCATTATCTTTGCACATTTCATAGTTGTGATGGGATTTTATTATATTATTGCGACATGATGATATATAGTTGTACAATTGACTTTTTTATTTGTGTGCAGGTGACCGGCGGATTCGTGTACACACACTTTGCCTCCCCGTTGTTACCTCTTTGTCAGACGTATACGACGGAGCAGATGTTCAAGCTGTCACTTGCCTTCTGGCTAACATGGGTAATTATCATTCTCATGTCAAGGCTTTTCTCACTGATATTTGGCCCTATTTTAATTCTAAGCATTTTGAGCTTTATTAGTTCTTACAAATGAAATAACATCCTGATTCATAACTTTTAATTAGATATACAAGCACACTACTAATAGGAACGATCCTGATGGTAAAAGTGATAGTAAGGTTGAATAACTGGGAGATTCTTTTGAACATGGCAGCAAATTCTAACCCTTTTTTTTAACCCCCGAGTGTGTGAAGCGAAAAGTGGGGGGGTTTTTTTTTTTTGTTGTATACAGAATCGAGGCTCGTGAAAGAGCTAACATTAATTTCACAAACAAATCAAACAGACAAACAAAATATATAAAAAGAGGGAGCGGAAGACAAGATGGGGAGAGAAGGGGAAGCACGCAAGCACAACATTTGAGAGCAGGGAGATGTGTGGGAGGGAGAGGGCTTGGGGGGAGGAGGCGTGGGAATGGGGGAGAAGTATAAAACACAAGGACACCAAGGACTTCCAGGACAGAAGTTGGTATTTCAAAAAAGTGGATTTGGGGTGAAATTAGCGGGGGTAGAGAACATCAAGGTTTTGGATGGGGGAAGATAAGAGATGGTGGTGAACAGCTGTTTTAAAGACCTGGAGGGTTTTTTTTTTGTTTTTTGTATACTGAATCGAGGCTCGTGAAAGAGCTGACAACCACGAGGGAAAGACAGCACAGGGGGACCACGAGGGAAAGACAGCACAGGGGGACCGCGAGGGAAAGACAGTACAGGGGGACCATGAGGGAAAGACAGCACACGGGGACCACGAGGGAAAGACAGCACATGGGGACCACGAGGCAAAGACAGCACAGGGGGACCGAGAGGGAAAGACAGTACAGGGGGACCACGAGGGAAAGACAGTACAGGGGGACCACGAGGGAAAGACAGCACACGGGGACCACGAGGGAAAGACAGCACACTGGGACCACGAGGGAAAGACAGCACACGGGGACCACGAGGGAAAGACAGCACACGGGGACCACGAGGGAAAGACAGCACACTGGGACCACGAGGGAAAGACAGCACACGGGGACCACGAGGGAAAGACAGCACACGGGGACCACGAG
This sequence comes from Myxine glutinosa, assembly GCF_964187855.1. Lineage (NCBI taxonomy): Eukaryota > Metazoa > Chordata > Myxini > Myxiniformes > Myxinidae > Myxine > Myxine glutinosa. The sequence goes on along the minus strand of NC_136264.1, from coordinate 71,601,047 downwards.
GGAAAGACAGCACACTGGGACCACGAGGGAAAGACAGCACACGGGGACCACGAGGGAAAGACAGCACACTGGGACCATGAGGGAAAGACAGCACACGGGGACCACGAGGGAAAGACAGCACACGGGGACCACGAGGGAAAGACAGCACACTGGGACCACGAGGGAAAGACAGCACACGGGGACCACGAGGGGAAAGACAGCACACTGGGACCACGAGGGAAAGACAGCACACGGGGACCACGAGGGAAAGACAGCACACGGGGACCACGAGGGAAAGACAGCACAGGGGGACCGCGAGGGAAAGAGAGTACAGGGGGACCGCGAGGGAAAGACAGTACAGGGGGACCACGAGGGAAAGGCAGTACAGGGGGACCACGAGGGAAAGACAGCACAGGGGGACCGCGAGGGAAAGACAGTACAGGGGGACCGCGAGGGAAAGACAGCACAGGGGGTGGAGTGGGATTGAAGAGAGTGAGGGAGTTTGTTCCAGAGGTGGGAGAAAAGAGGAATGAAGGACTGAAGGTGAGCAGAGAGTCTTGATTTTGGCAGTTTAACCATAAAAGGGATGCAGGCAGATCTTGTGCGACCTGTAGGAATATTTGGGGGACAGAGCCCAGAGAGAGCTGGGGGGGGGGGGGCAAGGCTGGCGAGGAGTCGGTAGAAGACGGAAAGACCACCAACCTGCCTGCGGTGAGTGAGTGAAAGGCCCTTGGAGTTAGCTTCATCGCGGGAGATTCCAATGATTCTGAACGCTTTGGTTTCAACAGCATGAAGACGAGCTAGGTTTGAGGCAGGAGCACCAGCCCAGAGGGGAGAGCAGTATTCCATTGAGCTGTGGATGAAAGCCTTGTATGTGGTGAGGAGCTCAGGTGTGCCAAGGAAGGACTTCTCACGACGCAGGATGCCCAGTCGGCGACCGGCTTTGGAGGCCAGATTTGAAATGTGGTTTTCCCAGGAAAGATCATGGCAGATAGTGAGACCCAAAAGCTTGAGTGACAGAACTTCTTGGAGAGGATTATTCAGAAAGTGGATGGGAGGGTTGTCCAGTCGGTCTTTTCGGAGAGACATCGTAAGAGTGTGAGATTTGTCAGGATTGAAAGACATGTTCCACTTGTTTGCCCAGTCTGTGATTTTGTCCAGGTCTGCAGAGAGTGAGGAGGTTGCAGACTGCCGATCTGAGGGATGAGGAATGGAGCGACATAGAGTAGAGTCATCAGCAAAGAGATAGAGAGGATTTTCAAGAGAGTCAGAGAGATCATTGATGAAGACCAGAAAAAGCACAGGGCCCAGAACACTGCCTTGGGGAACTCCAGCCTGAACAGGAAGAGGAGATGAGAGAAAACCATTCAGGGCCACACGTTGACTACGACTAGAGAGGAAGTCCGCCAGCCCTGCGTGGAGATTTCCATGGATACCAAAGGAGGAGAGTTTGGTGAGAAGAGCGGGGTGCCAGACCGCATCGAAGGCACGTGCTATGTCAAGGGAGACAGCTCTAATTTCCTGTTTGGCATTGAGGACCTCCATCCATTGTTGAGAAAGCAGAAGCAGCATGTCCAGAGTAGAGTGACCAGGTCTGAAATCAAATTGATGATCAGAGATCAAGCCATTGGAGAAGAGGAAAGATTTCATAGCCGAAGCAATGATGGAATCCATGACTTTGCTGATAATTGGGAGAAGGCTGATTGGTCTGTAGTTGCTAGGATCTGTTTTTGCACCTTTTTTGTGCAAAGCGGTGATGTTAGCTGATTTCCAAGCAGATGGCAGAAGACCTTGAGCAAAAGAGAGGGTGAAGAGAACAGAGAGAGGGAGTGAAAGAGCGGAGGAACAGGATTTTAGGACCCGTGGGCTGATGCCATCAGGTCCAGTTGCAGAATCATAGTCGAGGGTTGACAGAAACTTTTCCACCTTGTCAGGGGGAAAGCACACAGAGTTCAGGAGCAGCTGGGTACGACTGGGTACGGTGGGTACAGAGAGGGACGGGTTTGGGACACAAGATTTAGAGGCAAACACAGAGTTGAGGCATTCAGCTTTTTCACGTGCGGAGTCAGCCGTGTAGCCGTTTGAGGTGAGGGAGGGGATGGAGGGGGAACAAACACCAGAAACAGATTTGTCCAGACGCCACCTGGATTTGGAAGAGGGAGACAGATAAGAGAGTTCGGTCTTGAGAACGGGGAGACTGTTTCCTGGCTCTCCTGAGGGTGGACAGTGGACACACACTTGTTTCGGGCTTTGTGAAAGGAAATGAGATTTCCTTCCGTTGGATTTGCTTTCCAGGAGACGAAAGCAAGTTGTTTCTGGGCAACAGCCTCACCATAAGATTCCGTGTACCATGGACGGGAGGAAGGGTATGACAACTGAAGACGAGATGGGATAAATCTGTGCATGAGAGAGAGCAATTTACTTTGGAGGAATTCCCAGGATGAGTTGATGTCAGAGGCGGTAGAGATGGGAGACCAGTCCAGATGATTGATGGCTGCATGAAGACCATGCCAGTTGGCCTGAGTGAAATGCCAGACTCGTCGACGCTGAGGAGGCTCTCTGAGAATGGTCAGAGAGATGCCCACTTTAACAAGCACATGATCAGATGAGCCGATTGGAGCAGAAGAAGAGCAGCAGACGTTTTCAGGGAAGTTAGTCATAACTAGAGTCCCTGTATATAGAGAGTTGTGTCAACTCAAATTTGGACGCCATTTTGTGTCTAAGTGTGTTGGATTAGATATACATGTACATTCGCGATATGGGGTGATATATTCTAAACCTGCTAAAAAAAAATTTACTACACATATTTAGTCTTATTATTACATACAGGTGATATTTGTTTTGTCAAAAACTCAGCTGTTGCCGTGAAAAAGAGCTGTGTGGTGATATTAAAAGTGGTATGGCAATGCATATTACAAGCCAACACTGCATATAAGAGCTAACATTTATAAGTAAGACAAACCAATGCTGTCGTTCTCTGAATTTTAATAACTTTTAGAAAGGAGTGTGGGCATATCCAATATTTTTTAAAGGGTGCCGAGAGCAATTCCGGTGTAGGACTTCCAGCCGACATATAGTCTAACACACTTAAAACAAATTCTGTACGTGGTATTGCCATATTTCTGACTTTTTATTATTTTGTTATTTTTTTATTATTTATAATTTTTATTTTATTATTTTTATATATTTTTATATTTATATATTTATATATATATTTTATATATATTTATATTTTTTATATATTTTATAAAATTATATAATATTTTATATATTTTTTATATAATATATTATTATTTTAATATATATAATATATATATAATATATATATATATATATAATATATATAATAATATATATAATATATATAATATATATATATTATATATACAGTATATATCTAATAATATATATTTTATATATATATAATAATATATATAATAATATATATTATATATATATATGTATATATATATTATATATTATTATATAATTATATATTATATATATATATATATTAATATTATATATATATTATTATATTATATATTATATATATATATATATATTATATAATAATAATATATATATTATTATATATATAATAATATATATATAATAATATATATAATATATATATATTATATATATTATAATAATATATATAATATATATAATATAAATATAATATATTTTATAATATATTATTTTATATAATATATATTTATATTTATATATTTATATTTATATATATTTATATATATTTATATATTTTTATATATATATATTTCTGACTTTATTATTTTTATTTTTATTCTGACATATTTCTTTTCCATATTTCTGACTTTATCACTTGGAAATCTATACATCTTGTATTTCCCAGATTGGTTTGAACAACCAAAAGCAGAACAACCAGTCATTTTGTTTGGCAATAAACAACATTGCCGTACCAAGCTGACGTTCACGCACGGTGAAGTTAGACACAAAATGGCGCCACGAAATCACGTGACCAGAAATCTCGGGTCAGCGCATGGCGCAACTCTCTTTATACAGGGACTCTAGTCATAACCAAGTCCAGAAGAGAAGATGCTCCGTTGACTGAGATACGGGTCGGGAAATTGACAGATTGTGTCAGTCCTAGTGAGTCGCAGAAGTCCTTTGCTGAAGAGCCATGGCTGGTGAGAGAGGTACCCACACCAAGCCAACTGGCATGGTGACAATTGAAATCACCACATATGAGGAAGAGAGAGTTGGGATGGGTAGATAGAAGTTGGTCCATATTATCAGACCGCGAGATGTAGATGGAGTCATCATTGTTTGGTGGATGGTACAACACACATATGAACAAAAGGTGGGAGTGAAGGGGAAGCCGTAGCCAAAGGTATTCCTGGGGGTGAGGTTGAGAGAGGGCAGTGCAGGGCGAGTGAGGAAGAGAGTTTTTTATAAAGATAGCAACTCCACCTCCAGGACGAGGCTCAGGTCTATCATACCGGAGGAGGGAGTAACCTGGGAGAGATACCAAGGAATCAGAGACATCATGAAGGAGGAAAGTTTCTGTTAAGCAGAT